>NC_051183.1:29391268-29643768 GCF_013339695.2 Rhipicephalus sanguineus | reverse complement strand
TCGCTAGGCTCCTCCTACCAGGATTTGTTGACTAAGATTTTAGATAATATTAATCAACTCGGACAAGGCCTTGTTTTTACTTATGAGCGTCCTCGAGATGGCTCTTTGGAACTTAGGGTTGAATTTTGTGAACGACAGATGTACGTTGGTCGTATAAGTCACGAGCAAAAATATTCAACCAGCTTCGCACTATTGGTGCCAATCCTGAAAGAAGTACAGAGCTGGGCGGCCACCTTTGTTAAATGATTTCTTAGCGAACCTTTGGCACTTTGAGCGTTTCTGTCTAGCCGCCTACGTCTGGGTGCACCTCTCATGATCGCTTCCTTAACTTGCTGCCGACCAAAATTGGCATGGGAGGGTAAGGGGATTTGATGAATATGACTGTTGGGTCATGACATGAATAACGTGAATATCCTGTCGCGTACGTCGTCAAACCCTTTCCTCCAGACACGTGTGGCACATACCCTTATACCACGAACCGTGGTATACGGGTATGCGCCACAGGTGATTGACAGTTTATATCTACCCAGAAACGGCGAGTACAGACATTGGTAATTTAAATGCGAGAGCGCTAATAAAAACGGACATCGGCAGCGTTGATCCGACGAATGGAAAGAATTAAAATTAGGTGCCCAGCAGGAATCGAACCCAAGCATTCTGTGTGGCATGCAGGTATTCTACCACAGAGCCACGCCATGTCTATGAACTGGTTGAAAAAAACAGAAAACAGCCCATACAGGCGTAATGCCGGTGCAACGTCAATTGTGTTTGTGATGCTGGCTATCTAATTTTACAAGAAAGCAATAAACACTACATACGTACTCCTATGATAGAGGCGTCATATCAGATTAACGTATGTGGTTTCAGTGTTGGCTCGGCTCTTATAGCAGCCTAAATATTACATTTGTATTCCTCTGATTGATGAACCTATATTGAAGCATTGCTCGACCCCGGAAGAATATATTAGGGTCATTCCATGCCAACTATCCCAGCCGGGCGCTCGAAAAAAATCAGTATCTCTGAAAAAATCTGAGAAAATTACGCACATGTAGGCATTAGTTGTACAGTATTTTCTCAAAATATTTTTAGCGGCAAAAATTGTTCGGGCACGTGAGCGCCATTCGAACTTCTCGATATGGTGGAAAACCAGGTACGAAAGAAAAATTCGCTATAAATGAACCGTTTCACGCATTCATTCGAAACCTGTTTTTTTGTATTTTTAGAGCGTCGCGCATTTATTATAGGACAGTTCCTTAGAGTAGTTTTATATTTTTCGCTCCTTAGCGCTTAGGTAAAATTAAGTAAATTGCAGCGTTTTCGGGAATTTGCAAAAGACGATTGTAGACAAAATACATTGATTATTTTTATAGAACTCTCCATAAAACGTACTATCTGCTAAAGTTTTTGTTTAGGGTGTGCTCGGAGCACCGGCCCTAAAACAATATCCTAAACTTCGAAAAAACGCTACATTGGCCTTTGTTCAGACGTCTGTAGCACCCTAAGGTGGTCCAAGAAAAAATAAGCAGAAAAGCGCATACGACTGAGAATCATAACAACTTCGTCCACAGAAAGTCTAATCGAAGTAGTTTTTGTTCAAGTCAAGAAAAAAATTTTGAAGTTTAGTCCCGCCATTGCATTATTTTACTATGGCGGCAATACAAACCGACTGAATTTACTGCATAAAAAAAGGTAGTGTATTCGTAGCACACGGTTTTCAGTTGCTTTTGTTAGTACTTTATTATGTGTATTACATATCAAGACGTAATAAAGAGAGGTACGAATCTAACAATACCATTGACTTAGATGCCAAAATTTCCCCAATAATGAATCGCGTTACTTATTGCATTGTTTTCGCACACCGGAAGCGGAGGCGGCAGCGCCGGACAACTGCGCCACAAGAACAGGCTGTTGTGATCTTATAACAGCTGTAAAACAGTGCATGTTACCAGACAGACCAATTCTACTTTAACCAAAATCTGCTGCCTGCAACCATCCAAAGAAGGATGTGAAAAATAGCTTGGCATAGCCCGTCCGTAGTGTCGTGGACGACGGACGGAAAGCGTAAATACGCGGTGCGTCGTCACATCATGCGCAGTTCGTTGCGGAATACATTGTAGGGGTTCTCGTCGTCTGGCCAAATGACGGGGTACAGCGCTGCCTCATAACTCAAAAAACATTTATTAGTAAAGAAACGGCCAAAAGTTAATCTAACAACTGAACGTCCTCGCGGCCACAACACATGCCATCAACGGTTCATTTCAGCCTTCGCCACGCCGGCCGTCCACCACATGCGCGCATACACTTCGCCAGTCCGTCGCCAACTCCCTGCCCTTCGGGTCGGCTCGCGCTTTTCTAGGCAATCTGTAGGACGCGCGCATCGCAACTGCGCAGCACGTGTTATCGGGTGGCGATGCGCTCGATTCCCACACATCCCCCCCCCCCCTGAGAAAAAGTTCGTTGCCGTTGGTTATCTTCGCTGTCTTCCGTAGGATCATTGCTGGTGTTAACTACCGTCGTCTGGCGCACCGCCGATGCGGTCTTTGGCACTGATGTCGGGCTTGTCGACGACGGCGACTTCGTTTCCGCCGACACAGTCCTCGCCGCTGTTCTAGAAGTCGGCCTTGCTATGGCGCCGTACTCTCTGTCTCGATTGCGAGCGGCCGCGGCCTTCGTGCCTACCTGCGTGGCAGCTTTCCTTCTTGGCGTGACGGCCTTCACGGGCGTGGCTTTGCTGCCTTTCGCTGCGTTCTGTCTAGGCTTTCCTGCAGCTGCTGTTACAGGCTTCATTGCGGCGCATGTCATGGCGGGGGCACCCGCGGAAGATTTCGGCGCCTCCACACTCGCCCTCCCTTGCGCTGCAACAGCCTGGATCTCTTCCTCCATGCAGGCGTCCAAGCCGTGGTCGTCGTTGGCTTGCACGATCGAGGCCTCCTTGGTCTCGTGACTAGCGCCTTCGTCCTTGGCGGCAGCAGGATCTCCCACAGCGTTCTTTTTGTTGTCCCAGCTGTAGCCGTGCTCTTCCTTGCCATGTCTCTCGGGCGCAATGTCGCCGTGCACTGCGGGGTCGTCCATACGGTGGTGCAGCTCACCATCCTCGATGTCACACTCGTCGTCATTCCCATCACCTTTCGCCGACGTGCTCGGTTGTCCAACCAGGGGTGTGCCTGCCAGCATCCCCGCCCCCATGTCATGGTTGTCCCCGGCATGCACGACCATGTCCTCCTCAGCCACGGGACTCGTGTCTCCGCCGTCTGTAGTAATGTCTGCCGCGGCGTCCTTGTAATCCTGGCCTGCCGCCTTTGCCGGGGCCTGGTCCACCGGTAGCGGCCCAACTGGAGCCTTCCCATCGGCATTGTTGTTGTCTTTCGCTGGCGTACATCCGCGCCCAACTGGGAGCGGCGTCCATCGCCCGCAGTCCATAGTCGGGACCGCAACGCCCCTCGCCGCGCAATAGGCCGCGGACTCGGCGTGTCCCCGCGCCGCGCAGTACACTGCTGAGGCCACGTCGAGGCGTTCCATTGTCTCCAGGAGTCGCTGCAACGCCGCATCCATCTTGCTGGTCAGACGAAGCCACTTGCACGTTGGGCGCCACTTGTAGGGGTTCTCGTCGTCTGGCCAAATGACGGGGTACAGCGCTGCCTCATAACTCAAAAAACATTTATTAGTAAAAGAAACGGCCAAAAGTTAATCTAACAACTGAACGTCCTCGCGGCCACAACACATGCCATCAACGGTTCATTTCAGCCTTCGCCACGCCGGCCGTCCACCACACGCGCGCATACACTTCGCCAGTCCGTCGCCAACTCCCTGCCCTTCGGGTCGGCTCGCGCTTTTCTAGGCAATCTGTAGGACGCGCGCATCGCAACTGCGCAGCACGTGTTATCGGGTGGCGATGCGCTCGATTCCCACAACATATATGTACTCCGTTTGTATCCGCTATAAATGGCCACGCTCACGCCTCCCATCTCCGGTTTACATGAACTTTGAGACCTATTTTGACACCAACTGATTCTCAGAGCCGCATGCAATAGGTAACGCGACTTATTATTGGGGAATTTTGTCACCTAAGCCAATAGTATTGTTATATTTTTACCTGTGTTTAATATCTCCTGGATGTGTAATATACATTATAAAGTACTAACAAAAGGAACTGAAAACCATGTGCTACGAATACAGTACCTCTTTTTTATGCAGTAAATTCAGTCGGTTTGTATTGCCCCCAAAGTAAAATAATGCAATGGTGGGACTAAACTTCAAAATTTTTTTCTTGACTAGAACAAAAAGTACTTCGATTAAACTTTCTGTGGACGAAGTTGTTATGATTCTCAGTCGTATGCACTTTTCTGCTTATTTTTTCTTGAACCACCTTAGGGTGCTACAGACGTCTGAACATAGGCCAATGTAGCGTTTTTTCCAAGTTAAGGATTTTATTTTAGAACCTGTGCGCCGCACACACGCAAACAAAATCTTTAGGATATAGTACGTTTTATTCAGAGTTGTATAAAAATAATCAATGTATTTGATCTAGAATCGTCTTTTGAAAAAAAAATTCCAGAAAACACTGCAATTTACTCAATATTATCTAAGCGCTAAAGAGTGAAAAATATAAAGGTGCTCTAAGCAACTGTCCTATAATAAAAGCGCGATGCTCTAGAAACACAAAAAAGCAAGTTTCGAATTAATGCGTGAAAGGGTCCATTTATAGCGAATTTTTCTTTCGTACCTAGTTTTCCACCATATCGAGAAGTTCAAATCGCGTTCACGTGCCGGAAAAATGTTTGCCCCTCAAAATATTTTGGGAAAATACTGTAGAACTAATGCCTACATGTGCGTAATTTTCTCAGATTTTTTTAGACAAATTGATTTTTGTCGAGCGCCCCGACTGGGACAGTTAGCGTGGTTCATTCTAAAAAGACAGGGCGTGCAAACACGGACACAAGAAAGAAGCACGCCCTGTCTTTTTAGAATGAATACTTACCAACTAGCTCAGCTCTCTGTTATTCTAAGTTAGCGTGGAATGACCCATTAACGAAAGTTACGTATGATATTCACAAAATTGCACCACAAAGTGTACTTAGTTTCGATAACACTGACGTATGTACTCTAACGCGAGGGCTGACGTGACGACGCACCATAAGTTACCCTTTAAACGCCAGTGTTGTCGACGCGCCTGGTAAGGCCACGATGTGCACACAGATACTACACTGGCAAGAACACGTCGATGCACCTCGTAACGCTTGACTCCAAGCCATAAAATACAGCATAGAAGTGTTCGCAGACTGCTTCGCGTGAAACCGATTCCCACGACACGTGGGATCTGCCCAATCTTTTTCTCTTTATTTTTCTCTTTCTTTTTCTCTGTCTCTTGTGCGTGTCTGTTTATTTCTTTCTTTCTTTTTCTTGCCCTCTCTATTTGCCGCTTCCTTTTTCTTTCAATCTGTTTCTGTATTTATTTGTCCCTCTTTGGCTTTCTCTACACGCTCTCCTTCTCACCCTCATAACAATCCTCCTCACGCTCTCTTCCCTTTCCCACCACCTCTATACTATACAAGGCTTTGCTGTGCTCTGCGAGCGTGCCTGGATAGCCGAGTGGTTAGGACGCGCGTCTTGAGATTGTGGGGTTGGAATCCCGCATCGGCAAAGAACTTTCTTCTCGCCTAAAATTTCTCTGTTTCCATTCTCTGAACCATCAGAGTTATTCCACCCCGCGCCGGACATATCTGCGCACGTGTTTTGGGAGAGGAGGAAGAGAGATGATGATGATGATGGTTGCTGTTCGAAATGCTTAAAACGCAACGAAAAGCTTAATTAAAGAGCTCGGCTCTTAAAAGGATCTCTTGCCTTTTAAGTCGGCACATTCAAAAATTGTAAAGAGACGAATTGCGATGTCCACTGTAGATTCTTCTTTTAAAAAATTGTGCTCTCACAAGATGGAAGAAAGCTTTGATAACCAGATAGGCCGAATTTAGGCAGCAGGAGTCGCTTCTGACTGCACTTGCCGAGTCTTTGAATCAGAAAAGAGAGCGGCTGCCGTACGTGACCAGTCTTTCATTTATTTATTTATTTATTTATTTATTTATTTATTTATTTATTTATTTATTTATTTATTTATTTATTTCCAGTTTATTTCTTTCTGATGCAGAAAGAGCTAAAGGCCATATTGCCTGACAAAGGCTCTTTCTCCTATGCGTACTCGGCATGCATGTACATGTTTTCGATGCGAGTACAAAGAGTAGAGCAACCAGAAAAATCAATTAAACATGCATGTACAGTACTCACGGATTGAAATGAGATACCAAAATTTTTATTAAAGCGACTGCTTTTCGCAATTGCTCGAAATAATCACTTCATGTGTCGACGAATCTGGTCTCTAAAGATAACGTTGGCTCTGATCTACGCGATCGAGTCGAAATTACGCCGATATGACTCGAACTCAAGACGGTGTCGACGAAAGTATGTGGGTTACTTAGCCCTAAATTGTCCTGTTTCAATCCGCGAGCACTGTACATAAATGTCACTGCAGATAAAGCAATGCAGATAGACAGAAATGAAAGCACTTGATGATACTCCGTGAAAACAAATATATCATACAAACACTGCAAGAATATATACCTATACGCATTAAATTGGCAACTTCCAAGTTGCGGCACAAACCGAAAAAAAAACGTATATGCGGTGTATATAAAAAATTAGTGAGACGTACTTTATTGATAAGCTATCGTGGAATGTAACAAAAAGTTTTTTACAAATTGTTTAAAGCGGGGTGCATGAAAATCTATATGATGTTGAACAATGTTTAATAGCCGGGGTACTTGATACTGAAGTTCCTGACGCCCGTAGTTAGTTCGCATCAGTTTGTTGGCGTAGTTGATATCGAGGGGGAGAAATGGGTAGGCTACTAATATGGAGCCTGTGCTTTTTATGTGCAAAAGTAATCTATATTAGCAAATTTGATTTGCTCTGATTAACGAGGGTTTGTCAAAAAGATTGTGCGTGGGTAAATCTCGCGGTCAACGGTGATAGTTTTCGAAACTTCGTATTACCCTTTTTTGTCGTTTTATTAACTTGTCGTAGTTTTTTGCAGTTGTTGCTCCCCATATTATTTATTTATTTATTTATTTTACCCTCAGGGTCAACAGACATTACAGAGGGGAGTGGTAAAAATAATAACGAACAAGTTTGTAAGTACAAAGAGGCAATACAATGTTCCTGATTATACAACAGATTATAGGCAAATAAAAAATAGCAAATATCAAAATGGCAAAGAGAAAATAGAATAGAAGGATACATTCTGGTAAAAAATAAGAGGAATGTTTCTCAATATACAATAATCGCTGTTACAATTCAATACAACAGGTAACAGTGCAATGTTCTTATTTATAGAGATACAAATATGGCATATCAAATGAAAACTACTACAAGATATTAAAAGAATTGGCTAATACAGTCACAAATGTGTCATGATTTGAAATTGTTACAAGCGATGCGGGAAGGCAATTCACAATAGCTACGTTTTGAGTGAAAGATGGCGTTGTACATTGCTTTCTTTAGTGTTAGTGGTATAAGACTACTAATTTTATACGTAGAGCCTACTACTTCACTGAGGTCGCTACTGAGTTTATTGATATGATTGTCTCAAGAGACCTTTTCTTGAAACCATACCCCCAAAAACTCTTGCGTTGTTACCTGTTCTATCTGCTCTCCTTTAAAGAAAACAGTAATATTAACAGGCATTGGCTTATTTATCGGTTTAAATATTATATACTTAGTTTTGCTAACATTTAATTGAAGTTTGTTTAACTCCAGCCAGTCAGACAATAAATCTGAATAATCATTAAAACTTCTTCTCGGGCTAGTTGGTGTTGTATCCCAGACGTCATATTTTTTTAGCGCAAACAGGAAGAAAAAGAACGAACTGGCTGAGAAGAGAAGAAGACAGTGCAGAGGGCAAGCGCTAAACATCAACTGGCTTTACTTAGGAAAGAAAACAACGGATCAAGGAATTAAACCAGCCGAAAACAGACGAACACAGGAAACGGTGAAGGAGACAGGAAAGCGGCTAGACTACCAACTCTTTTAATCACCAAAGCGAGGCTCAAATATATACACTCATGCGGTCACATGGTCATATCACTATCGCTCTTTACATCAACCGAACTAACCATATAGGCATATCACAAAACATGGCATGCTATTACCGTGTGTCATCTTCGCATCCTCATTTCCTTCTCGTGATTACAAAAAAGATTCCAGGAAATCTTGTTCTATTCTGCGCAATGCCACAGAGCTATCACTACAGCATGCTTCGCCCTTCATCGCAATGTGAAAGGCCTCAAGTATTTCACGTGCCATTTTCTCATGACTTCGGCCCAATATTCTCAAATCATTCAGTACCGGCTCACATTTGCACTGTTTACAGTGAAGTGCCAGATTTGATCCTGTTCCCTTTTCTAACGATTTGAAATGTTCCCACGCTCTAGTGTTTACACAACGACCCGTCTGGCCTATGTAAACCTTTCCACAAGTCAGTGGTATCTCGTATATGACGCCAACAGCACAATCCACAAAGATCTGGCCATGTTTCGTATCACACTGTGGTTTCTTCTCCCGTCCAATACGTGCGCATAACCCACTCAGCTTCCTTGGCGCCGAGAACACCACAGGCACACCATACCTGACGGCAACCTTTTTCAGGCCATGCGCAACTCTGTGCGTGTAGGGAACTACTTGCGGTCTCCTGTGCTCAGGCCAAGCCTTTGTGTTTTTTCTTTTCCCTTTCATTTTTTGTAGCAATGCTTCTGCTACAGCAGACACAACAGAGCTAGGAAAACCCGCGTTTTGCAGTCTGTGAATCTGGACCGTAAAACTCGTCTCAATCATGTGTTCACAAGACTTAGTCAGGGCAGATTCAAGACAAAGGGAAGCGATAGCCCTCTTGATAGTTTTAGAGTGTGCGGACCCATACGGCAACAACTCTTTCTTGGCTCTTGGTAAATACATCCAACACACCTGTCTTTCGACACACTTGATATTAATGTCTAAAAATTGCAGACAATCGTTCACCGGCAGCTCATGGGTAAAATTAAGACCTTTTCCTAACTTTCTAAAAGAGCACAAAGCGCTTTGCACAGTGTTGTCATAGGTCAGGTTAAAATCGGTTCCTAAAATCACCAAAACATCATCAACGTATCTAAAAATTCGCAGGACTGTGCCTTTGTCAATGGTGGATTCTAAATCACGGTCAATAGACGATAAAAAAATATTACACAACACTGGGGCAACACAGGATCCAATACATATCCCCTTCTTTTGGATAAACAAGCCTGCATCAAAGGATACGACTGTAGACCGAAGGTAGAACTCGAGGAGAGACATAAACCTTTCAACACTAATGCCCGCTGAATTTTGAAAGGCAATAGTCCCATTAAACTCAATGCACTCTCTGACAGACATAAACAGCTCTGCATGCGGTACGGAGTAAAATAAATCCTCGACATCAATCGAAAATAAATATCCTATTTCTGTCTGCTCTTTTAAAAAGGTAATAACATCTGTCGAATTTCTTGTTAGGAATGGATCACGCAAATCAAGGGTTTTCAAGTGGTCAAGTAAAAAAGAGCTGACCTGCTGTAACCATGTACCGCGTTCACTAACGATACACCTGAACGGCATATCCAGCTTGTGCGTTTTAACAGCGAAAAACACATCCAAAGTTCCTTTCTTGCATTTGCTAATTGCATTGGCTAATTTGGAGAGCTCCATTTCATTACACATGGCTATCGCCTTAGTCTTCACTCTGCAGGCTTTGCGGCTCACCTGTACAAAGTTCTTTGATAATGCTTGAGCGGCCTTTTCTTTGTACGACGACGTTGACATCACCACGAATCCACCTTCTTTATCTGCTTGTAGCAGTCGAAGGTCGTTCCTTTCAAAGTAGGAGACGACTTGCTGAGTGCTGTCCTTTGGTAGAAGGTCCCTTTTCCGTGCAGTTCTCACGATGCTGTCAACACCATCTAAAAGGCACCTTTCACCATCTTCCCCAGCTTTATAAGCCAGTTTCCTGTTTAGCGCGAGCAGTTCGTGTGTCGGGATCCTGGGTGGAACGCTGTATTTCGGTCCTTTCTCCAATAAGGCAGCAACGCCTGCAGGCACTGACGCATCGTCAAGAAGAACCAGGCTGCAGGGTTTCACGGGCGCCTTCCCTACTTTCCTTGGCAGGAACTGCAGGACTCCTTGCCACAGAAACTCGGTTTTCTGCATTGCGACCCGCCTGAAGATCTTCATTTTTTCTTCAGCAATCCAATCCGGGTCACGAGCACAGCACAACACCCGAATCCAATCGTACAGTAGCCTAACCTGTCTCCAAATTTCCGACTTCATGATCCGGCAAATCCGCTTGACGTGACCACTGGACGGTGTAACCATGCCGCAAAATGCCACAATATCTGCCGGCACCACGCCGTTTCGAACGCAGTAGGTGTAACACCTTGCGCGGCAGATTGCAGAGGCGATGTGACCGATGAGGACATGTACTTGAGCACCATGAAAATCTTGAAAGTCTTGTGAACACATGATTGAGACGAGTTTTACGGTCCAGATTCACAGACTGCAAAACGCGGGTTTTCCTAGCTCTGTTGTGTCTGCTGTAGCAGAAGCATTGCTACAAAAAATGAAAGGGAAAAGAAAAAACACAAAGGCTTGGCCTGAGCACAGGAGACCGCAAGTAGTTCCCTACACGCACAGAGTTGCGCATGGCCTGAAAAAGGTTGCCGTCAGGTATGGTGTGCCTGTGGTGTTCTCGGCGCCAAGGAAGCTGAGTGGGTTATGCGCACGTATTGGACGGGAGAAGAAACCACAGTGTGATACGAAACATGGCCAGATCTTTGTGGATTGTGCTGTTGGCGTCATATACGAGATACCACTGACTTGTGGAAAGGTTTACATAGGCCAGACGGGTCGTTGTGTAAACACTAGAGCGTGGGAACATTTCAAATCGTTAGAAAAGGGAACAGGATCAAATCTGGCACTTCACTGTAAACAGTGCAAATGTGAGCCGGTACTGAATGATTTGAGAATATTGGGCCGAAGTCATGAGAAAATGGCACGTGAAATACTTGAGGCCTTTCACATTGCGATGAAGGGCGAAGCATGCTGTAGTGATAGCTCTGTGGCATTGCGCAGAATAGAACAAGATTTCCTGGAATCTTTTTTGTAATCACGAGAAGGAAATGAGGATGCGAAGATGACACACGGTAATAGCATGCCATGTTTTGTGATATGCCTATATGGTTAGTTCGGTTGATGTAAAGAGCGATAGTGATATGACCATGTGACCGCATGAGTGTATATATTTGAGCCTCGCTTTGGTGATTAAAAGAGTTGGTAGTCTAGCCGCTTTCCTGTCTCCTTCACCGTTTCCTGTGTTCGTCTGTTTTCGGCTGGTTTAATTCCTTGATGCAATGCACCAACTAGCCCAACAACGAGTTCTACTAAAACAACGGAAAAGACAGATCACCTAAAGCGCATGCGTGCAGCCGCAGTATAGCTAATCAATCATCGACATGAACAGTCTGAACTCTTTGCCGTACAAATGTATGGACGTGTCACTAATACACTCTGTGCCCTTGCTCTTAATATAGAAGGCTTCCAGCAACTGCCTTCCCAAGGTATCACCACCCCTACCCAGAACCTCGATCTCGCTTAGCCGCGGTGCACACGTGCAGGCTCAACAATGGACAGGTAAATGCGCATTACTACCATTTTTCAACGGCAACTCATGTTCCCGCGCACGATCGTTGATGCACCTCCCGGTTTGACCTATGGAGGTCTTCCCACATAATAGTCGTATGGCATTCACCACGCCTATTGTGCACCTCACGTACGGCCTGGCATGGTTCTTTTTGCATCCATGCTTTTCTTTTTCATCGCATACGCGTGCGCACAGGCCACCCAGTTTCCGAGGGGCGCAGAACACGACAGAAACGCCGTGCTTGCTGGCGACCTTCTTAAGGTTGTGGGACATCCTGTGGATATACAGTACCACTTCAGGTCCCCTCCTCTCTCGTGCTTCACTGGCAATTTGCGGTTTCATGCCTCTCATCTTCTTCAAAATGTTTTGGGAAACTGCACCAACGACCGCGCATGGATAACCAGCCGCCCGTAGCCTCGCGAATTGAACCTGAAAGCTGTCATGCATTGTGTGCGCAGACGACTTCACCAGAGCAGACTCGAGGCAAAGCTTCGCAACACCCCTTTTCACTAACTTCGAGTGCGCCGAATCATAAGGCAACAAATCTTTTTGCGCAGGTGGGTTGTATCGCCAACAAACATGGTCTTCTCTAAGATGTAATTTCAAATCTAAAAACTGTATGGAACCATCTGATGGCAGTTCATGAGTGAAGTTCAAGCCATGCCCATGTTGGTGAAAAACTGTTGTGAAAACTGTTGTGAAAACTGTTGGTGAAAAATGCGGTCAACGCAGTGATCCAGGGAAAAAACCGTGTTAGTCTTTAAAATGATAAAAAAATCATCCATGCATCTAAAACCCACATGTCCCACAACCTTTAGAAGGTCGCCAGCAAGCACGGCGTTTCTGTCGTGTTTTGCGCCCCTCGGATACTGGGTGGCCTGTGCGCACGCGTATGCGATGAAAAAGAAAAGCATGGATGCAAAAAGAACCATGCGAGGCCGTGCGTGAGGTGCGCAATAGGCGTGGTATATGCCATACCACTATCATGTGGGAAGACGTACATAGGTCAAACCGGGAGGTGCATCAACGACCGTGCGCGGGAACATGAGTTGTTGAAAAATGGTAGTAATTCGTATTTACCGGTCCATTGTTCAGCCTGCACGTGTGCAGCGCGGCTAAGCGAGATCGAGATTCTGGGTAGGGGTGGTGATACCTTGGAAAGGGAAGTACGGACTGCTGGGCGATTTGGTAACTCATCTTAATGCTGTGGTGCGCAAAGGAACGAAACACGAAGGAAGGCAAACGTTTAGGCAGCATTTGCGCGGCTGTAGACAGGAAGGTCGAGGGCGGGGAGCAAGACAAGGGTGTTTGCAAGGTAAAGCACAGGGCTAAAGAGGTTGAATGCGCCACGGGTGTGGTGTACGACTGTGATGATGGGTTCGTGGGCCCTCAGACACAGAGTCAAGGACAAGAAAACATTTATACACAACACTCATCAAAAAGACAAATACATAACATACACTTGCTGGACACTAATATACACAAGTACTCTTCCCTAAAGCTTCAATCCTTACAGTCCTATACGCCTACGCGAGTATCCGCGCGTTCTGCCTAGTACGGAGTCTATCGTTCCGTAGACGTCACTCACGGCACCGACGACCGCGTAGCTGACGCACGCTCGCAGCAGGGGAGGCACGACGAGACGTCGACGTGGCAGACCCAGATCTCGAGCTGTTGCTCAGGACCCACCGGACCACTATGCACCCGGAGTAGCACCGAGTCCACTCAGCATTCGGTAGTGCCGGACCGGAATACGTGGCGCCAAGACCACGCCCTCAGAAGGCGGTAGTGCCGGATCCCAGCAGCGTCAGCACCATGGCCCGACTCGGTAGCTAGCTGGCCTCGGACACACCAACTGGCACACCATCAGTAGCTTGACCTGGCCTGCTCGCACGTCCACCGCAGGAACATGCCGCAAGGCCTCGCCTGGGACACCCGTTCGCCACAGGAAACGCCAGGCTCGTCCCGGCTGGTCTGATGGCCCCCAGCTCGCGGATCCAATGAGCTGCTTCTTGCTCGATCGCTGGCCACGCACGCTCTCTCCTCGCCGTTCTGAAGCTCACGCGCTTCACGTTGGCCTCCCTCGCGCGCACTCCGTCATCTTCTTCACTTTCGTTTTCGCTTCTTAATAACACCTTCTTACTACATTCCCCCCAACTTCCAGTACGTTGTACACACATAACACACAAGTTCAAACACTTTAAATATCTACAGACACAGAAAGAACAATTGCGCTATGATCACAACATGACAAAAGAGTGTGTACAACGGCAATAAGTCACTGCTCGGTAAAAGCCGCACGACTCATGTAATCAGCATCCGCATCATCCACACCACGAATGTGTTCTACGTGAAAGTCATATTGCATCAGAAGCAAACTGCACCGTAGACTCATTTAGGTGTTTCACTGACTGACTTCACGTCAGTGTTTACCGGTCGCAGCGTAGAGTGAACGGCCGGTCATACAGAAACATGCTACTTGTGCATTGAAGCCACTGTCGTGAAGTCTTTTCTCTCTGTTGTAGTACACGCGGCTTCGCGTGGTAGCCCATGCGGTCATTTGTTGATTTAATGGTTTACGCTCTTCACATTTCTTCAACATGTTTTTATGGAAGAGCGTAACTTTATCTCCAAGGTTGACAAGGTAATTACGTCTGCTGCACCTTTCGATAACTGGGAAGCGACCTTTCCAGGAGAGCACCAGCTTATTAGTATCGCCTGGTAATAACACTAGCACCTGGTCACCAGGGACAAGTTTGCGCTTTCTCACTTTTTTGCCGTAGTAGCCTTTCTGCGGCTTCTTCGCCTTCTCCAGTTCTTTGTCAGGTTCGGGACTCTCTTCCAATGCGTTGCCATGTAGGAACTCACTCGATTTCTTCCCCTTGGAACTTGCTTGGAATGCGGCCAAATCGCCGGGTACTTTCTGCGTACCGCTGATAAAATTCCTTTTGCCGGAGTCCGTGCACTGCTCGGTTTTCATATTGGCATGGTCATACTCTGGTGCTGATGCACTTGAAGGTAACGTATCCGGCAATGCCGCGCCCTTGATGTTGCCCAAAATGACGTCATATACTGGTTCCGCCATGCATTTAACGAGTACCTCTCCAGTAAACAATGCACATTGCAAAAAGACTTTTGCCTCTGGGAGGTATCGCACAGTGCGGTCCAGTAAGTACACTGGGCTCGTTCTTCCCGTGAACTTCTCCTTCGGAACCAAGGATTGCCGCACGACGACCGCGTTGCAACCAGTGTCTCGAAGTACATGCACTGGTCTCTTCTCTAGGAACCCCTTCACAACAGGCATGTCAGTGACTCCAACGGTCTCAGATCGTCGACTTAACGTGGCACTGACGATGGGTATGGTTTCGCCGTCTTTGAGAACAACGTAGCCCCTCCCCTGCTGTACAGGTGTCAAAGCTTCACGTGTCGCCGACAGCATACATGATGCCTGGTCTTTGCCAAATTTTCTACTGGGGCATCTGTCACTGCTGTGACCGCTTTTTTCACATACTCCACATCGGCTGGAAGTATTCCCTTTCGTGCGGGACCAGCAGTCAGCTGCACGATGGCCTGCCTTTTCACACAGGAAACAGCGACTTGCGGCCTTCTCCACCTTCTTCGCAGACTCCGACTTCGACACCGACGGTCCTGGTTCCTTGGGAATACGTTCTTTTCCTACGTTTGTGAGCGCCTGCGCTTCCATGAAGTTGTCCGCAGTCTCGCACAGCGAACTCAGTGTCTTGCAACTTCTTTCCTTGAGAAAAATCCTGAGTGCTGGAGAACAACCCTTCATGAACTGCTCACAAATCATCAATTCTCTCAAGCTAGCAAAGCTTGTCTCCGTTTTGCCCATCTCCAGCCAACGGTCAAAGTAGCCGGAGAGTCTTGTAGCATACTGCAGACCAGTCTCGTTCTCTTCGGGCTTGGCTTTACGGAACTTTTCTCTGTAGCCTTCCGCAGTATAGCGGAACCTCTGGAGAAGCGCTGCTCTTAGCTGATCATATTTCAGCGCGGCTGTTGGGTCTAACCGGCCTATGACGGTTAGTGCTTCGCCTGTCATACATAGGCTAAGCGAAAGAGCCCACTTTTCACGCGGCCACCCTTGACACGTTGCGACCCATTCAAACCGCTGCAGGTACGCGTCGAGGTCGTCCCGTGTTTCATTGAAGGGCGGTATCAGTTTATGAGGACTGCAGACCTCCGTTATCCCTCTGGTGCTCGTGCTAGATCCTCCTTGCTCATCAGTCCCAGTTGACTGTAGCCTCCCTGTACTCTCCTGAAGTCGAAGCTTCAGCTCAAGGATCTTCAGCTCCTGTTCTTGCACTTTCTGTTGCTGCTCCAGTAGCTTTTGTTGTCGCTCTGCATTTTCTTTCGCTACCTCGCGTTCTTTAGCGCGTTCATCGCGAGCTTGAGCGCACTCTCGTTCTACCCACTCTCTCAGCTCAGCATTCTCCAACCCTAGCTCTCGGCCAAGTGCAATAAATCTTTCCTTCTCCATGACAAAGGCTGTATCTGAGTAATGGCTTCACATTTTAATAAGCCATCCTGGCATAGGCTCGCCAAATTGTGATGATGGGTTCGTGGGCCCTCAGACACAGAGTCAAGGACAAGAAAACATTTATACACAACACTCATCAAAAAGACAAATACATAACATATACTTGCTGGACACTAATATACACAAGTACTTTTCCCTAAAGCTTCAATCCTTACAGTCCTATACGCCTACGCGAGTATCCGCGCGTTCTGCCTAGTACGGAGTCTATCGTTCCGTAGACGTCACTCACGGCACCGACGACCGCGTAGCTGACGCACGCTCGCAGCAGGGGAGGCACGACGAGACGTCGACGTGGCAGACCCAGATCCCGAGCTGCTTGCTCAGGACCCACCGGACCACTATGCACCCGGAGTAGCACCGAGTCCACTCAGCATTCGGTAGTGCCGGACCGGAATACGTGGCGCCAAGACCACGCCCTCAGAAGTCGGTAGTGCCGGATCCCAGCAGCGTCAGCACCATGGCCCGACTCGGTAGCTAGCTGGCCTCGGACACACCATCTGGCACACCATCAGTAGCTTGACCTGGCCCGCTCGCACGTCCACCGCAGGAACATGCCGCAAGGCCTCGCCTGGGACACCCGTTCGCCACAGGAAACGCCAGGCTCGTCCCGGCTGGTCTGATGGCCCCCAGCTCGCGGATCCAACGAGCTGCTTCTTGCTCGATCGCTGGCCACGCACGCTCTCTCCTCGCCGTTCTGAAGCTCACGCGCTTCACGTTGGCCTCCCTCGCGCGCACTCCGTCGTCTTCTTCACTTTCGTTTTCGCTTATTAATAACACCTTCTTACTACAACGACATTCCGCTTTCGTGCGGGAAGCGTTATGTTGGACAGACCGGGCGTTGTATTAATAACAGGCTGATGGATCATAAAGCTTCACTAAAGGGACAGCCATGCTCTAACCTTTCCTTGCATTGCAGAGAATGCGGCTGCGCACCACAGTTCGCTGAGACGACGGTGGAATCGAGGTTCAAAGATAGGGTAGCGCGTGAAATTGAGGAAGCTTATCTGATCAACAAAGCTGGTGATGCATGTGTCGCGAAGCCCTCCGTCACACTACTTGCTGCGGAGATAAATTTTCTGGAAGCGCGTCAGTGAGACAATCGCTGTGTGTACACGTGCCTAATAATACGGGGTCATCTAACCGCATATATACATGTTTGGTGTTTCAATAAATTTTTAGTTGATAGTTTGCGCCGTGTTTCGTTTGCCTTCCTTCGTGTTTCGTTCCTTTGCGCACCACAGCATTAAGTTGGAGAGGGAGTTGCTGGAAGCCGTCTATATTAAGAGCAAGGGTACAGGGTGTATTAGTGACACGTCCATACATTTGTACGGCAACGAAAGTCGATGATTGATTAGCTATGCTGTGGCTGCGCGCATGCGCTTTAAGTGATGTGTCTTTTCCGTGGTTTTTGTTTCCTAAGTGAGCTCGACAGCTGTGCTACAGCACTGCTCTGTGCTGTAGCACAGCTTACCTTTGCCATGCAGGTTAGTAAACCATACGCTCTGTTCTCGATCAAATCAAGCAACTACTTTTTGCTACAGCTGCCGAGCCTACGGTGCTGCTGTTTAATTGTTGTTGAGTGTACTCACGTCATTCGTTCCTTGCTCATGCAATCGGGCGACGTTGAGTCAAATCCGGGTCCTAACACAACCGCTATACTCGACGAATTGCATAAAATATCAGCTGGTCAGTCCAAACTAATTTCAGAAGTAATTTACCTGAAAGATCAACTTCTAACCACAAATCAAACTATCGCCCAGTTGAGCCAGCGGATGAATGATGTTGAAAAACATTGTCAGAGCCTTATTTTGCTTTGCACAGAGATAGGCAACATAAAGTCCAACACTGCCCAGACAGCTCGCCAAGTATTCGAACTCGAGGCACGTCTTGACGATGCCGAAAATTGATCCCGGTGAAACAGCTTGGTATTTTATGGCCTGCCCGAGCCTAGTAATTCAGAAAGTTACGTCCAGATCGAAGAATTTGTCATACAGCACTGTCGTGAGCACCTTGACCTTACAATAAATCCAAAAGAAATTGAAAGGGTTCATCGCGTTTCTTCATTTCTATGCCGGTACAACACTGCGCATTCATCGAATTTTGGCGAGATTGTAAGTGCACGCCAAAATTCGATGAATGCGCAGTGTTGTACCGGCATAGAAATGAAGAAACGCGCCTGATGATTGAAGCATGGCATATCGAGAATAGTGGTAGCGCATGCGTGAGTGTGTTAACTTGCATAAAGATGAAATCAAATGCCTTAACAGTTATCTTCCACGTAGACCGCCACGCGTGCCGGATTGATAGGTTCGCCTGCTGCATGGGCATGCGCAGATAAGTTTTCCTGCCTTCTTTCTTTTCAGCCGTTGTGCGTCTCTTCAGTTGTTAGTCGGCGTTCGTGGTGTCCTGACTTCTTTCTTGTGTCCGTGTTTGCACGCCCTGTCTTTTTAGAATGAACACATTGCCTCTCTCGCAATTAACATACATGGTTAGCGTTTTTTGTATTATTTCTCTACATCCACCCCTTATGTAACACCCCCTAGTGGGGTCTTTAAGGTAATAAAATGAAATGAAATGAAATAAAGCCAGTTGATGTTTAGCGATTGCCCTGTGGACTGTCTTCTTCTCCTCTTCTCAGCCAGTTCGTTCTTTTTCTTCGTGTTTGCGCTAGAAAATATGACGTCTGAATAATCACTAATTCCGTTTTCAATCTGTTGTACGGATACATTTGAAAAGAAAAGGTTAGTGTCATCCGCATACATGACTATCTTCAGTGTAGATGAAATGCTTGGAAGGTCATTAATGTATATGTTGAATAATACCGGGCCAAGTATGGATCCTTGCGGTACGCCAGTCTGTATTTTAAGATGTGGAGAGGTGACCTGGTTGGGTGAAACATGCTGAAAACGATTCGTTGAGTAGCTTCGCATGAGATCTAACGCTGTACCGCGTATCCCATAACTATCAAGCCTAGATAACAGTATTTCATGATTCACAATGTGAAATGCTTTGCGGCGGACCAGGGATAAACCGACCGTCAATAAACAATTTTCTATATTTTGTAGTATTTGATGCCTTATTTTGAGAAGTGCATCCTCACATGATTTATTTTTCCGAAATCCATACTGAGATGTACTAATTATAGCGTACATATTTCAAAATCCTTCCAGTCGTGAGTTTATACTAGCGTCAAAAAGTCTTGAAAACAGCGGTAGTACTGAAATTGGGCGGAAATTGTCTACAGAATAGTCTGCGCCCGCACTGTGAATTGGGGAGACTCGGGCTATTTTAAGTTTCCTTGGGAAAATTCCCCATTCGAACATTCTATTGATAATGTGGGCTAGGACTGTAGATATGATATCCGATACATATTTTATGGGAGATGCCAGTATACTCTCAATCCTGCAGCTGCATTGCACTTAAGACTAACTGGTTACCCTTTCAACTTCACCTGCAGTCGTAGGAAATATTAGAAAAGAATTTGGCACAGATTATTTCGGTACGGGGAGTCTTACATCCTCTGGATTTTCAAAGGAAGTGCTGTTACAGCATTCAACAAAGTGAGTATTTAGGGCACTGACTGCTTCATCGTTTGTAAGAGTACCATTTACCGAAGATATTCGTACGTCTTCACAAGTAGCATTCACTCCAGACAGCTTTTTAATTTCTAGCCAAATTTTTCTTGGATTCGTACACAATAAACTTTCTTAAACTGCGCGAGAAAACGAAGACACAAGTAAGAAAAACATTCAGAACACCAAGAGCGGAGATTGCCAACTGTATATTTTCTGGAAAGCAAGGTTAGTAAGTGCAATAATAGTAAAGCAATAATAGTGAATTTGTCGGCACCGGAGAGACTGAAAAGACTGGTCACGTGTACGGGTTCCGGCTTGAAATATCTGTCCCTTGCTTTCCAGAAAACAAACAGTTGGCAGACTGCGCTCGTGGTGTTCTGAATGTTTTTCTTACTTGTGTCTTCGAATTCTCGCGCAGTTTAAGAAAGTTTATCGCGATGAACCAACTAGCCTGCCAGAACGTATTACATTCGTATACATACGGGAAAAAACCTTTTCATAATCTTTTTCCTTCGCTTTTCTTAGCTCTGAATTTACTTGGTTACGATAAGTCTTAAATTCGGCTAATTGAATAATATCCCGTGTTTTAATGAACGTGTGGTACATTTGATTTTTTCTTTAAATTTCTTGTGAGAAGCGCAGCATTAACCCACGGTTTCCTAATTCTTTTTTAGGTCGTTTTATAACGCTATGTTGCGGGAAGGCTTTATTGTAACTAGCAATCAGTTTATAAAAAAAATGAATTTTACGCCTTATTCGGGTCACTTTCAAGCAGTTCAGATTCCCAGTTAATTTCACTAATAAGTGAGCGAAATAGGGCTATCGTTGTTGTATCAATGAGGCGATAAGAAAAGGTGTTACGCTTGAATTCCTTGGAGCACGGCAAAAAACATAAAATTGGGACATGATTTTAGTCGGCGGACACGACACCGGCAGTCACAGTTGGAGCATATACATTGGTGGTACAAATATCTAACAGGGTGGCACTAGAAGTGGTCACTCGTGTTGGCAGGCCTATAATATTCGAGCATGCGTAAGAGTACATCAACTGCTATATTCTCTACTTGTTGCATTTTCGGCCATCATATCTATGTTCGTATCACCTAGTATGGCGAACATTGTGCCTGTTTCGCTGAGGTAAGATAGAAGTTTATCCATATAGGAAAAGAAATCCTTTTTGTTTCCGCAAGGTGGTCTGTGAAGTACTGAAAATGTTACTGTTTTAAGACCAATAGTGAGGCATTCCATGTTTTGATTATTCAGCGAGAAACCCGAAATCATCTACGAGTTCAGATTATTTCGTACGTAGGCAGGCCGCGGGTCGTCCCTTATCTGCATAGGGTCACGCATCAACCTAATTAAAGAAGCTGCTGGCAGACGTGGTGTCCCTGCAGCGTTTTGTGCGCCGAACAAGCTTTCGAAGCTATGCTCCCGCACCGGCGGTGTGAGCCGTGCAAGATGCCAAATCCGCCCCGGTGTTTCCGCGTGGTAGTAGACCTAAAAGAGGGTGACCTAAAAATAAGGTCACCCTCTTTTTTTTTTTTAATGTGAGTCAGAGTGGATTAAAGTGGATTAAAGGCTACATTCCCATGTGCAAGATTGTGAAATCTTTGACTTGTCACGTTTCGTATGCTTCGTTGCAATCGCACTGCTCGTCAGGGCGGAGGCGCACTACTCGCTACTTCTAAATCTTTACAGTGCCATCACGTCAACATTCAGAGTGATCTTGAAGTTGTGTGCACTTGCGTCGATGTTTGCCACCGTAAAATCACGATAGTTGTTTGCTACCGTCCTCCCTCTTACCCACCCACGTTCGTTGCTGAGCTTCATGATGTGCTAAACACGCTTACTCTGCGGCACCCTTCTAACCCCATTATACTAATGGGAGACTTCAACTTTCCCAACATATGCTGGGATACTGATCATCCACGCTGTAATCCTTTCTCTTCACAATGTAAGGAATTCCTTGATCTCTGCTCCTTATTTTCACTAACACAATTAGCAGTAGAACCAACAAGGATCTCAAACAACCGCCGCAAACATCCTCGACCTAATCTTTTGTTCTCATCCTGACATAGCTGCCAATGTTGCATGCATACCAGGCTTAAGTGATCACCTTGGTCTCTCGTTCAACTTATCACTTCCCGCGTTAAAACCAACTGTCGAAAAAAAGTTAATCTATCGCTATGATAAGGCGAACTTTGACGACATTAATGCTGAGCTAGCCAGCTTCCTTGATCCCTTTTTCAACCATTTTGATGATCGCACGGTAGACGAGAACTGGATTATGTTTAAAAATAAAATACTTGAGTTGACCCACAAGTTTGTCCCCTCGAGTGAAATATCCTGTAATGTTAAGAAGCCCTCGTTCAACACCCAGTTAAAAAGGCTTTCTAACAAAAAAAGCGTATGTATCGAATAGCCAAAAAAGTGGTTTGGCTTCGAAATGGGATGCTTACAAGGAGGCAAACAGTGCCTATTTGGCGGCAATAAAGCTTGCCAAAAAGGCATTCCACGTGCACACACTGCCGACAATGCTTGCAAACGACCCCAAAAAATTTTGGCGAGTCATAAACCCTTCCAGTGACAATTCCGTGGCATTTATCAATTCCACCGGTTCACCGGTACCTGATGACGTATGCCCCCAGCTTCTTAATTCTGCTTTCTGTAACAACTTTGTCGTACTTTCTAAACCCGAATTTCCGCATCTTGAGTGTCGCAATTACCCTGTTATGGATTTTATTATCATTGAGCATCTTGGGATTGAAAATGTAATTAAGGGTCTTAAGTTGTCATCAAGTCCTGGTGCAGATTTAATCAATGCAAAATTTCTGAAAAGTACTGTTGTTTATTCATCTGTTCTACTTTCAAGAATCTTTCAGCAATCCTTAGACACCCATCAGCTACCTGCTGATTGGAAGGTCGGGAAGGTGGTCCCGATTCACAAGTCCGGCAGCAGAAATTCACCCCTCAACTACCGCCCCATCTCACTCACCAGCATTCCCTGCAAGGTTCTCCAACATATTCTGTATTCACACTTAGCAAAGCACCTAGACAGTAACTCATTTTTCACGAAAGCACAACATGGTTTCCGTAAAAACTTGTCTTGCGAAACACAACTTCTTTCTTTTACTCACAGCCTCCATCTTATTCTTGACAAAGGTTCTTTCGCTGACTGTGTCTTTTTCGACTTTGCCAAGGCTTTCGACAAAGTATGTCACCAACTTCTCTTTAAACTTAGTAAGCTTAGTCTTGACCCTAACCTGTTTAGATGGCTTGAGAATTTCCTCTTAAATCGGTCACAGTACGTTGCATCAAACGGTCATACATCTTCATTTAACCATGTGGACTCAGGTGTGCCGCAGGGATCAGTTTTAGGCCCTCTTCTTTTCCTCATCTACATTAATGACTTACCAAACGCTGTTTCCTCTAACATTTATCTTTTCGCAGATGACTGCGTTATCCTCCGCGAAATCTCGGATAACAACGATAACAGGTCTGTACAAGATGATATTAAGGCTATCTCTAACTGGTGTGATGAATGGTTAATGCAACTTAACGTGACTAAATGTAAAACAATGCGTGTAACTCGTAACAATATTTCTCCGCCAAACTATTATCTTAATAACATTCCCCTAGAAGCCGTAACATTCTACAAGTACCTTGGCGTCTACATAACCTCGACACTTTCCTGGTCCTTACACATTGATAAGATAATTAGTAATACTAACCGCATGTTAGGATATATCCGGCGAAATTTCTCTTCTGCTCCTTCCTCATTAAAATTAATCTTATATAAAACACTCATTAGGAGTAAAATGGACTACGCATCATCCATCTGGGACCCTCACTCCGCTACCCATATTCAATCGCTTGAACTAATCCAAAATATTGCCGCGCGTTTCATTTATAGCAATTACAGCTGAACATCAAGCGTAACTTCCATGAAAAACTCCTTACTTCTTCCTCCCCTCTCATTCCGACGTAAGTGTTTTCGCCTTGCTTTATTCCATAACTTATATTTCTACAATTCCTACCTGCGTGATAACCTTATATCATCTCCTTCTTACATTTCCTCTCGCATTGATCATGTCCATAAGGTTGGGATAATGTACTGCCACACCAGAACCTGTCACGAATCATTTATTCCTAGGACGTCTCAAGAATGGAACCACCTTCCCGGCACAATTGTTTCTATCAAGGACCACTCAAAGTTTCGCTCGGCCATTTCGGACATCATCACTCCCGGACTTAACTGACCAATTATTCTTTGTCTTAACTAGCCACTTTTGCTGCTTTGTTTTGTTTTACTTTTGTATATATTGTTAACCACTCCCCTCTGTAATACTTCAGGTCTTGAGGGTAAATAAAATGAAATGAAATGAAATGAAAAGGGGTACAGAGATGATGGATTAAGGTGGATTGGGGAACGGATTAAGGTGTAGATTAATGCAGGAAAGGTCGATTAACATGCGATACGATATGGAGTACTACATCAATAATATATGAACTGCCTCAGAGCGGATTAAGGTGGATTTAAGTGTAAAGGGGTATAGAGATGATGGATTAAGATTGATTGGGATGCGGTTAAGAGGTAGATTAATACAAAAAGGTGTATTCAAGCGGATTAAGGTCTAGATTACCACAAAAAAGCTGGATTAATGTGCGAACAATATGGAGTACTATAACAATGTTATTAAATGTGAGTCAGAGTGGATTAAGGTGGATTGGGGTACGGATTAAGGTGTAGATTAAACTAAAAAAGGTCGATTAACGTGCGATACGATATGGAGTACTACATCAATATATATGAAGTGACTCAGAGTGGATTAAGGTGGATTAAGTGTAAAGGGGTATAGAGATGATGGATTAAGATTGATTGCGATGCGGATTAAGAGGTAGATTTAATACAAAAAGATGTATTTAGGCGGATTAAGGTGTAGATTATTACAAAAAGAGCTGGATTAAGGTTCGATATGATATGGAGTACTATAGCAAGGTTAGTTAAAGTGAGGTCAGAGTTAATTAAGGGCATTAAAGTGTGAAGGGCTATAGAGATAGTGGATTAAGGTGGATTGGGGCACGGATAAAGTGTAGATTAATACAGAAAAGGTGGATTAAGGTGGCGATACGATATGGAGTACTACATCAATGGTATTTGAAGTGAGTCAGAGCGCATTAAGGTGAGTTAAAGTGTGAGGAGCTATAGACATGATGGATTAAGGTAGATTTGCGGCACGGATTAAGGTGTAGAATAAACTACAACGAAGGTGGATTCAGGTGCGATACGATATGGAGTACTATATCATGAGTATTTGAAGTGACTCAGAGTGATTAGGGCGATTAAAGTGTGAAGGGGTATAGAGATGATGGATTAAGGTTGATTGGGGTGCGGATTAAGATGTCAGAGATTAATACAAAAAGGTGTATTTAGGCGAATTAAGGTGTAGATTATTACAATAAAAGCTGGATTAAGGTGCGATATGATTATGTAGTACTATAGCAATGTATTTATTGTGAGTCAGAGTAGATTAAGGTGGATTAACGTGTGAAGGGTGTAGTACAGGGTGTGTCCAGATAAGGATCGAACATGAGGTCCCGGTTACCATTCCCGATTTTGATAAAGCTTGCTGTAGGTCTAGGCATTACACCCAGAACAATGGTTTCGAAGTTAGTCTATGCGAAAAAATTTGTTCGCCTGAAACAAAATACCACAAATTTTGCCCGAAAAAAAAAAACCTTTTGCGGCAATTTTAGCTATTTCTGAATTTTGAGCACACGTAGCGAAAGAACGGTGCACTTCTTGGCCGCAATATTTATTCCCCTTAAAGAACAAGTGAAATACAATCTTATGAGTCTATTGTTTTCTTTGCTTGTCGAAGTGCTTTTCAAGAAAAAAATTACAAACTTGGCAAATTGCACAAAATACCCGTGTTTGAGGAATGTGTTGCTGCAAACAAGTTAAAGTGAGAATAATAAAAATCGGTACATATGAACTTTCCTACTTTCGCTCGCTTTTAAATAATTTTCGTGGTTTTATCGCGCTCCATTTTACTCGATAACTGGGCTGAAACGTAAGTGACTTACTAAAAACGCCGGACTTTCAAAATAGTTTTCTCAAGAAGGCCATTTTTAATTTTTTTAAATCCCTCTGATTGAAGTCAAGGACGTCATCTATCATTCTACATAAAAAACGTTGCAATATTTTGGTTGCTAACAAGTTATAATGCGTCAAATGTGAACAAGTCAGCCTAGCGGCCGCGTCGTTCGTTATGTGCTGAAACTTGGATATAAGTTGTTCAAAATACTTGTACGTGACATAATCACAAATCAGCAGCTCCACACCAACAAATGCATAGCCAGATGTCATGGTTCAGTAAGCTTTGTCTTGCGATCAGCCACTTGACGAACCCGCAGCAACAGCCGCTCGATGCTGCGGGCGCTCACATTACACGAGTGCCGCTTCGACTGCGGATTAGTTCCGCTTGGGTGCCAAACTACGCTCAGAGGACGAACAAGAGAAGGAATGCATCACTGTGAAAGTTAAAGGCTGTTAAGCGCCAACAAATGTGATAATATGCAACGAAAACTCTGCCTGCAATTTCGCAGTGCGCGCCTTCAATACAGCACGCATATATTTTTTCTCCCTCCTGTTATGCCCGCAACCACAAAATATCGTGATAAGCTCTCGGCTTGCGTTGAATATTATATCTGTGGATAGACATCAAAAGAAATTGTCCTCAATACCTGCTTCCGATGGTCGAACAACTCAAATTTGCTGTTGTTCTTTATCTCCAGTGCCAGGACACTTGTGGTCAGCCAAGCTATGAAAAAATGTTACGTGCAAGGTCCTTTGCTTTCATTAAAGCGCCGCTTTTACAATATTGTATTGTTGTATGTCCCAGATATAAGTATTCAACGGCAAGCCAGAGAGTTTATCACGATCTTTTGTGGCTGCGGGCATAACAGGAGGGAGAAAAATACATGCGTGCTGTATTGAAGGCGCCGCACTGTGACCATTGCCCGGCAGAGCGTTCCATTGTATAATATGGCTTTTGTTGGTACTTAAGAGCCTTTAACTTCACAGCGATGCTGGCAGTTCCTTCTGTCGTTCGCCACTGAGCGTAGTTTAGCACCCAAGCGGAGCTCATATCCGCAGTCGAAGCGGCACTCATGTAATGTGAGCGCCCGCAGCATCGAGCGGCTGCTGCTGTGGGTTTGTCAAGTGGCTGATTGCAAGACAATGCTTACTGAACCATGACACCTGGCTATGCATTTGTTGGTGTGGAGCTGCTGATTTGTGATTATGTCACGTACAAGTATTTTGAACAACTTATATCCGAGTTTCAGCACATAACGAACGACGCAGCCGTTTGGCTGACTTGTTCATATTGACGCATTATAGCTTGTTAGCAAAAAAATTAATGCAACGTTTTTTTACACAGAATGATAGATGACGTCTTTTACTTCAATAAGACAGATTTTTCAAAAATTAAAAATGTCCTCTTTGAGAAAACTATTTTCATAGTTTAGCATTTTCGGTCGATCACTTACGCTTCAGCCCCGTTATCGAGTAAAATCGAGCACGATAAAACCACGAAAATTAATTTAAAAGAGAGCGAAAGTATCAAAGTTCATATGTACCCGTTTTTATTATCCTCACTTTAACTTGTTTGCAGCAATTATTCCTCAAACAAAGGTATTTTGTGCGATTTGCCAAGTTCGTGATTTTTTTTCTTCAAAAGTGCTTCGACAAGCATAGAAAACAATAGACTCATAAGATTGTATTTCACTTGTTTTTTGAGGGGAATAAATATTGCGACCAAGAAGTTCACCGCTTTTTCGCTAGGTGCGCTCAAAATTCAGAAATAGCGGAATTGGCGGAAAAGTATTCTTTGTGGCCAAAATTTATATATTTTTTTCAGGCGAACAAATTTTGTTTTCGCAAAAATAACTTCGAAAGCATTGTTCTGGGTGTAATGCCTAGACCTACAGCAAGTTTTATCAAAATCGGGAATGGTGACCGGGACCTCGTTTTCGATCCTACCTGGACACACCCTGTACTACACCCTTCACACTTTAATCCACTCTAACTCACATAAAATAACATTGCTATAGTACTCCATATCATATCGCACCTTAATAAAGCGTTTTTGTAACAATCTACACCTTAATCCGCCTAAATACACCTTTTTGTAATAATCTACATCCTAATCCGCACCCCAATCAACCTTAATCCATCATCTCTTACCCCTTCACACTTTAATTCACCTTAATCCGCTCTGACTCACTTCAAATACCATTGATGTAGTACTCCATATCGTATCGCACCTTAATCCACCTTTTCTGTATTATTCTACACCTTAATCCGTGCCCCAATCCACCTTAATCCATCATCTCTATAGCTCTTCACACTTTAATCAACCTTAATCCACTCAGACTCACTTTAAATAACATTGCTATAGTACTCCATATCATATCGAACCTTAATCCAGCATTTATTGTAACAATCTACACCTTAATCCGCTTAAATCCACCTTTTTGTATTATTCTCCGTCTCAATCCGCACCCCAATCAAACTTAATCCATCATCTCTATACCCCTTACCACTTTAATTCACCTTAATCCGCTCTCACTTCGAATACCATTGATGTAGTACTCCATAATGTATCGCACCTTAATCCACCTTTTCTGTATTAATCTACACCTTAATCCGTGCCCCAATCCACCTTAATTCATCATCTCTATAGCTCCTCACACTTTAGTCCATCTTAATCCACTGTGACTTACTTTAAATAACATCGCTATAGTAGTCCATATCATATCGAACCTTAATCCAGCATTTATTGTAACAATCTACACATTCATCCGCTTAAATCCACCTTTTTGTATTATTCTCCATCTTAATCCGCACCCCAATCAAACTTAATCCGTCATCTCTATACCCCTTACCACTTTAATACACCTTAATCCGCTCTCACTTTGAATACCATTGATGTAGTACTCCATATCGTATCGCACCTTAATCCACCTCTTCTGTATTAATCTACACCTTAATCCGTACCACAATCCACCTTAATTCATCATCTCTATAGCTCCTCACACTTTAATCCACCTTAATCCACTGTGACTCACTTTAAATAACATCGCTATAGTACTCCATATCATATCGAACATTAATCCAGCTTTTTTGTAATAATCTACACCTTAATCCGCCTAAATACACCATTTTGTATTAATCTACATCTTAATCCGCACCCCAATCAACCTTAATCCATCATCTCTATACCCCTTCACACTTTAATCCACCTTAATCCGCTCTCACTCACTTCAAATACCATTGATGTAGTACTACATATCGTATCGCACCTTAATCAACCTTTTCTGTATTATTCTACACGTTAATCCCTGCCCCAATCAAACTTAATCCATCATATCTATACCCCTTCACACTTTAATCCACCTTAATCCGCTCTGACTCACTTCAAATACCATTGATGTAGTACTCCATATCGTATCGCACCTTAATCAACCTTTTCTGTATTATTCTACACGTTAATCCGTGCCCCAATCAAACTTAATCCATCATATCTATACCCCTTCACACTTTAATCCACCTTAATCCGCTCTGACTCATTTCAAATACCATTGATGTAGTACTCCGTATCGTATAGCACTTTAATCCAGCTTTTTTTGTAATATTCCACGCCTTAATCCGCCTTAATCCACCTTTTTGTATTAATCTACACCTTAATCCGTACACCAATCCACCTTAATCCATCGTCGCTATACCCCTTCAAATTTCAATTCACTTTAATCCACTTTGACTTACTTCAAGTAACATTGATATTGTACTCCATATCGTATCCCACGTTAATCGACCTTTTCTGTATTAATCTACACCTTAATCCGTTCCCAATCCACCTTAATCCATCATCTCTATACTCCTTCACACATTAATCCACCTTAATCCACTCTGAGTCACTTTCAAATAACTTTGCTATAGTACACCGTATCGTGTCGCACCTTAATCCATCTTTTTTAGTTTAATCTACACCTTAATCCGTACCTCAATCCACCTTAGTCCGTCATCTCTTTACCCCTTCACACTTTAATGCACCTTAATTAACTCTGACTCACATTAAATAACATTTCTATAGTACTCCATATCGTTCTTACATTAATCCAGCTTTTTTGTAGTAATCTAGACCTTAATCCGCCTTAATCCAGCTTTTGTATTATTCTGCACCTTAATCCGCACCTCCAATCCACCTTAATCCATCATGTCTATACCCCTTCACACTTTAATCCGCCTTAAGACACTCTGTTACACTTCAAATAACATTTGGGGTGTATGTCATGCTGCTTCACACCTCAATTCGCCTTAATTCATTCGCTTTATACAACTTTACGCATTAATCCGTGCATTGATCCACCTTAGGCCACTGTGGTTCACTTCAATTAAGTTTGATGTACTACCTCATACTGCGCCATACCTTAATCCACCTTTGATCCATCCTCTCTATACCACTGTACGCATCATTCTGCACCTTAATCTGCCTTAAGCAACGGCGATTCACTCCAAGATGAACTTTTCCACACTGCCCCACACCTTAATCCTCCTTAATCCACTTTGTCTCTATGTTCACATCGAGACAAAGTGACAAACACATGTTTTGTCATTGCAATACCAACGCGAACCGTTTTCAATCGTTTTACAGTTCCACCTTCGCACATTTCAATGCAGTTTGCGCTCTCTTGGAAACTGTTGAACCAGAACCCCCTGGAATGTGGCTTCACCGCATGGTCTCACAAGATGGCGCTGTAACTGAAAAACGGCATAACGACCAAGTTTCGTTTCTGCGCATGTTATTCAAAGTTAGCCCTCTCTAATCGATGTTACTTGAAACTTCTTGAAATTCGGCTGACATATTTAGATATAGTGTTTTTAAAACACCACCCATTCAGTTACGGTGGTGTACTGCAGTGAAGCTCCAGAAAAAGCTGAAGGGGCAATGTCCAAAATTTCTGGGTATGGGATACTTGGAAGCTTTCGAATAGCGTACGCAAATCTTTGCGTTGCCTTTTCGCGCAACTGCGCATGCGTCGTACGCTAACCGCTTGCGGGCTCCCGTTAAGTGACAAAAATAGAGGGCCGCTAACGTTAACTGTAGCGTACGCTATTCAAAAACAGCCTACTGTCATAGCGATTCGGCCGAAGAGCAAGGGCGTCGAGAGGGGGCTTCCCTCTCTTGTGAAATGCATTGGGGGTCACTTATGATAGTTTGCTAGTTTCGGTTTTGGTTCCGTGCGCGCGCGCGCAGTTTGAAATTTGTGTCCTACGTCTTTCTCTCTTTTTTTTATTGCTGCAGACGGTCTCTGTGTTACATTTCTGAATGGCCAAAGTGAGAATTTTTGTGATTGTGCGAATACACGAGATTGCAAGAATTATTCACGAGCCGTGACTGCATCCGCCCTCTAGAGAACGTGCGGTTCCGGAAAATAGACGGAAGACTTCTCGTGATGGTTATTTTCCACGGTGAAAAAAAGCGAGAAAGAAACCGCACAGTCAATATTTATTGAAGGCAACTAGCCCTTTTGCGCTGCAGCCACACCATTTTACACAGCGGTTGTTGCCACGCGAGGCTCCACTGGTCTGCGTCAGCTGAAAAAAAAAATCGAAAGAATGTCACATCAACATTTGGGCCGTATGGGAAAACTACGTGGAGACGCGAAAGGGCACAACCGCTTAACGCATGGAATTGGAAGCAATCGCAATTTTCTTTTGCGAACATCGCATTGTGAGGATTGCTCCATGCTCTAATAATATAAAGCGTTAGATTACACGACCTTATTGTATGCGCCTTCCAACCCACGAGCATGTATATCAATGTTCCGGCCTCCGTGATAGAATGCAACGTAATAAAGCCCCAACCGGCACGTTATCGCAGATGGAAACCTTTTACGAGCTCGAAATAAATGCGCGGATCGAAGCCTATTTCGATCGTGCCAAAGCGAGAACTTTCGGGGCACGCCGTACTTCGCCCTTCTGAAAGTTGTCCCAGGAGTTTTAAAAACGCGAGCGACGCGCGTTATCACTTGATCGCTTCAAATGCTCGTTGCGCTTTTTAACACGCTAGTCCATTTGTTTACACCGAACTATCGTCACCTAATAACGGCAGTGCGAATAGGAATCCGCGTCTGGGACATATGAAAATCGTCACGAACCTTTCATGGGTTTATGCTGAAGCGCCCGATTCCTAGCTACCGCGCCGTTACGACATCCAACGCACCCTAAGCCTAACTACGCATTAGCGCGGGTAACAACCTTACCACGCAGTACATCGAGGCACAAAAAAGTGAGGGTTCTCACCTTGCTGTCGTCATCTGCAGCAGACGACACCGTATTACCGTGCTGAAAAGCGCCACTGTCACACAAAATATCGCTCAATACCACGACTCCTCGGAGTGAACAAGGAAAAAACAGATGCCGCCGAAACACGCATGAGAGCGGACCTGCTCCAATGAGCGCCGTAGCTGGTCTGGCGATGACGTCGTATCGCCAGTTTCGCTTGGTGGCGGAATGTTCTTGCACGAATTCTCAACTTATCCTGTAAGCAAATTTCTTTACACGTACATGAATCAAATAAAAACAACGAACAAGCTATACATTATTGTTGCACACCTCTTTTTTTGTTTTCCAGCGGCACTTACGCCACCTGAATTCCTCTGATGTTTCCATGGATCTTTCCGGAATCAAGGTCCCTGTGATTTGACACGAAAATCTCGAAGGCTGTTCGGCGAGGATGTGGCGGAGAGAGCTCGGTCAGCTTATCGCTGAGTGTCCCCTCTTGTCTTGTTTGCCTTTCTCTGCGCAATAACTTCGAGTCGAGGCGTGTTTGAGAAGGCGGGGGTTGGCCACATTTACTAACGCCAAGAAGAGCTAGAAAGCATTTGACCGAACGGAACTCAGGGTTCCTTATACATTCGCCGAGGATGACTCGATGGCGAAAGCAATCTTTTTCTGCACAGTCAACTGTATTCATTCCCCGACCCTAGAGTGGTTTTTCACTGCCCCCGGGATCGGAGGCACTGCAAGGTTTTTGAGCACCTAGGATCGGCCCACCTTCTGGCCGACGCCGGTCTTGCGAAGTATCGTCACCTTGCGCATAATCTTGGTGACAGCAACGGTCAATTTTCACGTTCGAGGAGGCATCTAAGGCTTTCGCCTTAATATATTACTTTGACGTTGTCAGCCGATAGGAGTGGTACTTCTCAGTACTTGTTCCCTTTCAGCCACCTAGGTATCACTATTAAATTGAATGAATTTCTTGGCGAACCAAAGCCACTTTCACTGTCGAGTAACCTACGTCGTTCTGTACTCGTGGTCGTTCTGTTAATGTGATATATCTACCAAACATTGACGTGGCATGGCATAGGTATATCAGGAACGAGAATGACGGGTCGTTGCAAGAATATCAGGAAATGCATGCCGTGTAAGTAAGATCTAACCACCAACGTGCTTGTGCTACCCGCCGCGGTGGTCTTGTGGCTATGGTGTTCGACTGCCGACCCGGAGGTCGTGGGATCGTATCGCCCCGCGGCGGCCTTATTTTGATAGAGGCAAAATTCTAGAGGCCCGTGTGCTTAGATTTGTGCGCGTTAAAGAACCTCAGGAATCTCCGGAGCCCTTCATAAGGCGTCTGTCGTAATCTTAACGTCTATTTGGGACGTAAAACAATGATGCATTACGTCCTTGCTGTCATGGTCTCCGAGGCGTTAAGTAAATATGACTCACCTTTAGTTCACGTTTACATTTGGTTCAGTGATATTTACGTTAACTTGCATATCTTCATTGGATCGCAAATCAAAATTTGATTCACCATTAACATTAACTAACGTGTGGTTTACCAGTCATTCACCTGAACTCGCCATGAATTCTTTATTTCACCGTATGTACTAATCATCCCTTCTAATTACCTGGCATACCCATACTGCATTATATCCCCCCCCCCTCTTTCTTTTCTTGAACCTTTTCGCATTTCCCACGGTGTTAAATACACCCGGCATCGGCTTGCCTGACTTGTAGAGCCATTCGCGTTCACAATGACGGAAGGCGCATTCTTTTTTTAACTCATGATGGTCTATATAAGGTGTTTGCCTTAATGCGCCTTTCGACTTTGAGCTCAGTGGCACGTAAGAGCTGCGAAGGCATTGTTTCATTCGAGCGACACGATGAAGAGGAGCCGAAAAGGTGGCGTTTTCACTCAGGTAAGGATGTTTTTATTTTTACATAGGAGTGAAAAAATGGGCGCATAAACAGGGTTCGCGTTAATATTCGCTTGTATTTCTATATATTATCACGAAAGGGGAACTTTAAGGGGTCGTATTTTTTTGTTATACACAACGTTAATCAGAGACTAGATCGCATTAAGGCCAAAGAAAGGCATAGGGCGCCCGTTGCAGAACTCTCAATCTGGAGAACCCCGCTACGATGCGCCTCGTAATGCATCGCGGCCTTCGCTTTCCATGGCTTTCTTGTCTGTTAGTTCTAATTATCTATTATCGCGTTTTCTCTCGCGCTCGGTGGTAGCTTCAGAGGTAAGATTCGCTGCTAAGATAAAAGACGCCGGTTCGATTTCCCTCCATGATGGCCCCGTTTCGATGGGGGCGAAGTGTGAGAATAGACGTGTACTTGGATTTAGGGCACACGTTGTAGAACTCAGTCTTGAAAGGTAATCTGGAAAACCCCACTACGCGCGCCTCATAATGCATCGCGGCCTTTGCATGTAAATCCCCAGAATTGAATTTTTAATGGTTGTCCGACGTGTCACAACAGTCGTGACGCCTATTGATGCGTGTATACCTAAATATACCAGGTTCACTCAAAAACGGGACTTCGTGATTGAAGCGCAAACTGAATATGACTGCGGTATTTTGTTAACACGAGTTCGCGGAGTCTCGAGGGATTGTTGCCACTTGCATACATAGGAGCACCCACGATATTGACTTAGCGGCGTCGCCACAGCACAGTGGTAGCTGTAATATGCGTCTTACAGACTGATGTTTCTTGAAGCGACTGGCAACCAATTCTTATGCTACCTATTTTCTTTAGCGTAACGGAAAGCTTACCGGTCAGAGTATCTAATCACGGAATGGTAATGTGGAAAACGCCGTGAAACATATGTAATCAGAATATTTATATCTGCAGCGAATATGAAATCTTATACGTGGCAATACATACTGCAAACAGTGAACGCGAGAGCGGTTCGTGTTCGAGCGCGGCGGTTTACTGCGCATGTGTGCACACCGCGCGCAATCGCCGCGGCTCGACATGTTCCACTGGCTGCCGCGAAAGCAGCGCCGATTCTCACCGTGGAACTCCTCTTACCTCATAAGCAGCACAGAATAGAGCGGGAGCAGATAATATACATATTCTAATTTTCAGGACTAATTATGGCACGCATGGAAGCATCAGACTACGTGACTACGTAAAGCAAAGTGGTCGTCTCCATAATCCAGCTTGAAGGCTCTTCTGCTAGGCTGCGCGGCATACCGTTGTTTTTGTTGCTTTTAACGCCACTTAAAAATATAAATCCTGCTCACAACGCGAAAAGGATGCTGGAATCTGTCGCTATATTTCACGGTATTTTCATTTCTACCAGGATCTAATTACACATTCTGGCGGTTGTCGGTCCCTTTAAGTTTTCCTCTTCGATACACTTATTCGTTATCAGGACTGCTGTTCTAATCTGCTTTCTGTGCCGTTGCGCACGTTTTCTCGCTTTGCAGGCATTCGACGCCAAGCTTTGGGTGTGCACCTCGAACCGGAATTACAAGGCATCTGCCATGATGTGCCTCGAGAAACAACTGATATGCAGCCTTTTCGCTACTGATTGTGTGTGCGCTTACGTCTTTTCTTTGTACTTGATCGTTTCTTCTGGGACCGTCAGCGTCTTTTAGTAGGGATTCGTAAGCGTCGGTGCCATCATGGCGTCCTGCAACGTAAGGGTGTTTTGGGGGCTAGGGAGATGGTTAGGTGAATGATCTGGCCAGGACACCAAAGCGCTACTGGACTCGTAGGTCCAAGAGTTTGGGCATGGAGCAAGGCCAACCACGAAGTGGAGTTGCAATGCTAGAAGACGGCGAAAACAAAACAGAACACCTTCTACGCGTATACTAAGAAAAAATTACACCATCTCCCGCTAAAGGGGACCATGAGGCGATGCGAAGCCGGAGCACTTGCACGATCGCGTTCCGTTGGCGTTCGTTGGGCATGCTACCGACCTCGCGTCGTGGAACGCGAAGAGGGACGCTACGCGCGTCGTATCTTCCATCTAGCCTGGCCGTTAATTCTCACAGGGCGAGCGGGGAACGCGGTCGACAGGCGGGCGAGAGGGGGCAGCGTAGGAGAGGAGAGAGAAGGGGAGGGGACGCGCATGCGCTCGAGCTCATCGCGGCGTTGCGCAGGAGAGAATTTCGGCATGTCTAGCCCGCGTTTCAGAGGAAGAGTGGAAAGGGGGAGGGGAGAGGGCTATGGGAGAGAGGGAGGGGAGAGGGAAAGTGGAGAGGGGAAGGGGATAGGGAAAATGGAGAGGGGAAGGTGAGAGGGTGAGTGGAGAGGAGGTGTGTGGCGAGGCTATGCGCATGCGCAGTAAGGGTGGTCACGCCGCACACCACCACCACCGGATTGAGCTCGGCCTTAAGATACTTCGCATCTAAAAGAGACACTAGGTATACTGCTGGGGATACTGAAGACGTGCCAACTTTCACGATGCTGGGTCGCTGCCACGTAAAACTAAAAATGAAGACGAGTAAACTACTATGGCCTCTCCAATCTCCCCTATATGTTCAGAAATAAAGGGGGAGAAAAAGCTCAACCACAGGAAACGCTAGGTGTGTGGCCGGCTAAGGCGTTCTCGAAGTGATGGTATTTGGGCCATCATCGATGTATAGCTACAGTTAGCATGTGATAATGGTAAAAGTGCTGCGTCCGATGGAAACTCATCTTAACGGGGCTGCTCCTGTTCTTCCTGTTGGGTGGAGAACCCTGAACGGGCTGTTATACCGCCGTGCTAAGCGTTATCCTCACCGAATCCTCACCAAACGGACGACACCGTTTATCGACGGGGCTGCGTACTTGCTCGCAGACGCCTAGAGCAGATGATGCCCGTGCAGGAGCAAGCCGTATATCTGCAAAAGCAGTTTGAAGTGCTCCACATATCCTTCGTTGTAGAAGGGTGCTGATTAGAGAGGGGGAGGGGGGGTCAAGATTTATCGGGTTGTCGCAAGGTCATGCTGTAAAGCACTTCAGCTGCGATGCGCCAGATGTCCTGCTTTAATACAGGGGTTATGGTGACGAACACAAGAGGAAGTTCCTCAAAGGAGGTGGAACTGAACTCGCGTGCTGTAAAAGCAGCTTCGAGGTGACTATGCAACCGCTCCCAGTTGATATGGATGTATGGCTCATGTAGGTAGTCTTGGCGGTGTACATTACTTTGTCAGCACGCGTAAACATTGACATTCGAAACGACGGTGCATCGATGGCCAAGATAATCCAGCAGCTATTACAGTGCACGCCACCATAAATGTAGTGATTTCCTGTAGCTGGAGCGCTTTGTGAGAGCGCGTGGAAATTGAGAATGGATCAAGCAGGGGAAAGCGGCAGGGGGCGAGTGAAGTGATGTTCACGTTGTCAAAACGTGCGTCCAGAACCCACAAATTTCGTGCCAGCTACATATGGACCAGACAGTCTACTCGGCACTGGAGTCCTCACTCGCCCACTGGGAGCAATAAAATGCGGGCTGAGCAGCACTGAGCGCAAACTTACAAGAGGTTGTCGCACAATTTCCAACGTGGATCTCGTCATTCAACTTTTCCCTGAAGAGCCAACGAGATACATGGGCACAAATAAACGCTAGTTTCTAGTCGAAAGACAAGACAGTGGTGCCTCATGAGAAGGATAGCGGCATCAGAGAGAGCGACGTAGTCGCTGCGTTTAGCCAGCGCACACGGCAGCGCTGCAGGTTCTGCTCGTGGATTACTGTAATTATCCAGTGGCCGATGAATGTCGTCGCAACCGAAAACGTATCTGCCTGTGTTGACGACGAACCACGAAAATCTTATGCTCAAGTGGGAAACACGGTCTTGAGGAGAAAAATTGCAAATAGCTGGTCACCTACATTGCATACACGAAATCGAATCCGCGGGAAACATGCTGACAAGTCGCTGAAACATTTGAGCCGCATTTCTCAGCCTGAAGGACATGGGCACGCGCCTGTAGAGGCCCATTGGTGTGACAGCTGGGGTCCTTAGAATATCGTAGGCTCGTATGAGGTCTGATAGAATGCATTATGAAGATCACCTTTGCTGTTAGCGCCAGCAGGGGAGCCCGAACGTTCGGTTTTTTTTTTGATCAGTGGATAACGACAGGGGACAATATTCACCCGCTGTGGTTGTCTTGTGGCTATGGTGCTCTTCTGTTGTCCCGAAGGTTGCGAGATTGACTGCCGGCCGTTGTGGCCGTATTTCGATAGAGGTGATATGCTAGATGACCGTGTACTTAGATCTAGGTGGACGTCAAAGAACCCCAGGTGGTCGATACTCCCGGAGCCCTCCACTGCGGCTTCCGTCATAATCACATCGTGGTTTTGGGACATAAAACCCAAATAATTATATATTATTTTTATATTAGAAGACATCTTGGCATTGAGAGTGCGGCAGTCACCGCACGGACCTGAGACCCAGGATCGCGCTTGTTGACTACGTGCAGAGCGGATGACCAGTTACTCGACAATGTGCGCAGTTTTTCTAGTGATGCATACGGTGAAATCTTCTACGAGTGAACGCAAGTCACGAGTGAAAGCAAGTCGGTCACCAACAAGGCGGTCGACAGGAAAGTGGCAGTGCCGTGGCGGTCACGATGTTATGAGTCACGCTGCGGCCAACCCAGAGGACGAGATTAAGGCTGCAGCTGCCGTTTATCAGGGAAATGAAATTCGGCCGCATGATTGGGCGGACCTCTACGAGAAGTGAGGCGAAAGTTTTCGTGATGTATTGGGCGGAAAACCAGCCAGCAAAGTACAGTGTACGCAGAATTGCCACTATGAACCCGTCAAGAGCGCGGGCGCCTCACATTGAACGCTGGAGGTTGGTTTCTTGTGTCCTAGCGCAACTCATCCTTGGTGATGCACCAGGAATAGGGCGGGGCATAGGTTCAGGCTGTGCCCAGTTCTGCTTCCTTCCTCCTTTCGCTCTAGGGTAGTAAACCGGACGTGCTTCTGGTTGACCTCCCCGCCTTTCTTTTCCCTCTTCTCCATCCTCTTTCCTTTCGCTGCATAAACTTGAGCTCGTTTCAGTCATCTGTTGAAGTCCTGGGACATCAAAAGGTCAACATGGCACATACCTTCTCCGAGGAATCTTATTCAGGCAAGTTCCCATGGCACACATTAGATGTAGAAATGTAGAATTAAAATGTAGAAAGAGTACGTCGTTTCGCAGTCTTTGGAGATCCTAGATTTCTGTGGCTTGCGTGTTGCAGGTAGATCCTGAGCGTGGCAAGGATAACGGCAAGGAGGACTTGCACAACAAAAGCTAATGACAAATGCGCAGCGGCTATGACAGAGTGAGGAATGATTATGTAATTTTTACAATAAAGTGCATATGCATAATTAAAAATGTGCTTTGAGTATGGCACAAAAAAAAATTTCTTTCTTCTATCCATCCGAGCTGCTTGCTTCGCATTTTGTTTACCCTCCGATCCGTATTTGATATTCGAACACTTCTTACTTCCGTTCGATTTAATCATATCACCATGAACACTCCACAACAAAAACACGTTTTTATTTACAAAGGATTTTGCTTGAACACGTAGACTTAGTGTAAAACTGAGGTTTTAGTGCACCGAAAACACAAAACTCTCATCATGAGCCTTAACTGGTGAGAAAGAACATAAACAGCTGATTTACGACAGAAGTCATAACATACTTCTTCACGTGTACATGGACTTCCACTGCTTTTTGGGGCGTTGTGGCTGTTCATACTTGTTCAATTGTGGCGTGTGCGCGCAGGCGCGATCAAGGCGAACTATGATACGGAACTTTCAAAACGAAATGCCGACGCACAGTGCAAGCTTGCCAACTACAGATCAAGCTGGAATGTTCCCACCAACCGAAGGGATTCGCTAAGCCTCGATGTTACGATGTGATGCTGCGAGATTCCTCACTAATCCATACATCATTCCCTCTTCGTTCGTTCCGCATCGGAGATGGCCCCTGAGTATGGCTGCACGTTTTTCAAGCCCTCTAGTCGGCGGGCGCGCATTCTTTGGCGCTGCAGAAGTTATGTGGGAAGTTCGTGAATATGCGTAGCGACTTGCCCTACACCGGCGCTGTTTTGTTCCATCTGTTCCGCCTTTTCTTTGGTTTAGACGACCACTCGAGACCTAAAGAAGCGCTCTTAGTGTTCGTTCTTCGTGTATTGTAGACAATTCATATATTTGCGATTTGCTGAAAATTCCAGGGTCAGTTGTCCAGTACGCGTTTAAAGACAAAAGAAAAAAGTAGTTGCGAGCATGACTACGTTACAGAGAATTGTTGCTTTTATTTGTTTGTAATTACGAGAACCGCGGTTCACTTGGTCCCACCACTTTTCACTGTGTTCAGCTGTTACACGGTGCCTAAAATAACTTACGCCTGGTTGACTACGCGTTTGTGCGTTAATGCACACAATAAAATAGAACCCGCATTGTGCTCGTAGCGGGCTTTCCGGGCTGTTCTATGTCGCAGGCGCTCATTTACACCAACCATTGTTCGTGCATAGGCCGCCGCCCCGCATTTAGTAGCGTGCGCGCCTGTGTTCGTGGTTTTTCCGATTTCGGTGCCCCTCATTTTCACGCGTTGGCGAGTATGTTGGGAGGATGCGACACTTTGAGGATAGCGCGTGGTCTATTATGCTTTTTAAATTTCAAGCGAACGGCTCCAGACATCGTCTCGCCATATTCCGGAACGTTCCAGTGATGTCATAGCACATAGACCTAGCGTACAGTATGACAATGCTTAGTGCATTGCTGTATCGTTTTCTTGCGTTGTTTGTTTGGTAGCAGGCGGGAGGCGCATTGTCCTTTCTAAACAGGTGACTCAGGCAGCGCCATCCGCGTTAGATACTAGGAAAATGTTCCTCATCTCAGTGCTCCACTTCGACTCGGGAAAGTTGATGGCTCACCTGCCTCCGGCAAAGGGGCCTCTGGCAGTTGTCAATTCAAATTTGGTTCAATGTTACTGCGTTTGATTCACTTGTAAAAATTCACAAATTAAGATTTCATTCACCCTTAACATCATTTAGCATGTTGTTCACCAGTCGTTCACCTTAATTCACCCCTACTGCATTATTCCCCCCCCCCCCCGCTCTTTCCTGAAGCTTTCACCACCTCAAGCCTCTACGGTGGTCTAGCCGTTACGGTGCCACACTGCCTACTCCCAAGGTCGCGGGATGGAATCCCGGCCGCTGCGGCCGCATTTTCGATGGAGGCCAAAATGCTTGATGCCTGTGCACTTGGATTTAGGTGCACGTTAAAGAACCCCAGGTGGTCTAAATTTCCAGAGCCCTCCACTGCGGCGTCCCTCATAATCATATTGTGGTTTTGGGACGTTAAACCCCAGCAGTAAACTATTACGTTGTGCACCCCACACGGCGTTGCATACATCCGAGATTGATCCACCTGACTTTTGTATCATTCGCGTTCACGCCGCCGGATGCCGGATTTTTTTTACTGATGAGGCATATAAGGCATTTGCCTTAACGAATGTTTCGGTTTCGAGCACAGTGGGGCGTCAGAGCCGCGAAGACGGTGTTTCAGCTGAGCGACACTCTGACGAGGAGCAACAGTGGTGGTGGTATGATTCAGGTAAGCCCTTGTTTCATTTGTCTCTACCTGCCACTGAAAAAATGGGTGGGTTAACGCATGAACAGGGTTTGCGCTATATTTGTGCCTGTTTTTCTAGTTCTTATGCTTTTCCTCACCTGCCTTGGTATCTTAGCAGGTAACGTGTAGCGCTGCTGAGCTCTAGGACGCTCGTTCGATTCCCGCTCATGGCGGCCACATTTCAATGGGGACAAAGTGCCCGGACACAGTGTACTTGACGTTACGTACAGTTTAAATAATCCCGAGTGGACAGCGTGAATCTGGAGTCCCCAACTATGGACCTCCTCTTAATCGCATTGTGGCCTTTGCATGTAAACCCCCAGAGTTGAATTTTAAATGGTCGTCAGACGCGTCGCAGCAGTCGTTAAGAATATTGAAGCGCGTGCGCCCACAGCTGCTAGTGTCCTCGACATCGAAACGAGACTTCTTGAGAGACGCGGAAATTATATAGTACTGCAGAGTTCACGTTATTTCGCAGGGCATATTGAGGAATTCCTGCTGCTTGCATTCATATGAACACTCGAAATATTACCTTAGCGGCGTCGCCACAGCACACGGGTCGCTGTAATGTGTGTCTTATACCATACATTTAAGTTTCTTACGCTTTCCTTTGCGATACATTTGTTCACTACGAAGAATGCTATTTTAAACTTTCTGTGCCGTTGTGCATGTGCTTCTTCCTTTGCAGGCGTTCAACGCCAAGCTTTGTACTGTGTATGTTGATCCGGAATGATGCGTATGGAGGAGCAACCAACATGCAGCCTCTTCTCTTCTGCGTCTCTTCTTTTTACTCGATCGTTTCGTCTAGGGCCATCACGGTTAAGAGGTGATTAGTAAACATAGGGACCGGAAGTGTGAAAATGTTTCGGGGGCTATACAGACGAGGAGTAGGAAATCGATCAGGCCAGGAGGCCAAAACCCCGCTGGACATGTGGAAGAGCTTGGATGGAATTGTAATACTGGAAGACGACGGAAACACAAAGCACATCCTCCGCGTTGACTAAAGAATGAAGCAACACAGGTCTACCACTGGGGATCCTGATGACGTGCCAACTTGCATGAAGCAGGGTTACTGTCATGTATAGTTAATATTGAGGAAGACGACGAAGCTGTTATAGACTCCTCCCTCTCCCCTATATGTTGAGATATAAAGGGGGAACAAAGAACTGAACCGCTGGCGATGCTAGAGGTGTGGATAGCTAACGCGGTCTCGAAGTGATGGTTCTGATGCCACCATCAGTGTATGGCCAATCTTGCGATATGATAATGGTGAAACCTCTGCGTTCGTTGTAAACTCAGCTTGACATTACCGAGCGCCACAGCCTCATTACATAATATGCGTTAGCGGGGGTGCTCAGTCTTCTTACTTGGTGAATAATAAACGGGCTGACATAACGGCGTGCGATGGGCAGTCTAATGCTTACCCGAAGGACCACACAGTTTCTCGCCGTTGCTGTGTCCTCGATGTTTAGGTAATCGAAGCCCCCTGTCCGGAAGCCATCAGTGTTGTACCAGTGACATAATGAGCTGGAACAGAAAGCATTCATTTGTCCTCTGGGAGACATAAAATGCATGCTGGGCAACACTCGGCAAGACTTTGGAAGATGCTGCGTCTTACGAACTCCAATGTAGCTCTCGTCATGCAACTGTACTGTGAAAAGGCGCCGGGATACATAAGCGTGAATGGCCGGTTGAAGGATGAACAGCAGTGAATGATGACAAGGATGCTCGCATTAGACAGCGACGTAGTCGTGGCGTATCGTTTAGCTAGAGTAGACTGCTGAGCGGCGCGTTCTCTTCGTGGAGCACGAAATACCTGTGCACATAGCTGCTATCGGGAAAAGGCATCAATGGCGGTAATGGCTGGACCTTCAATGTGACGCGTCAACCATGTAAACGGCAACAAAATTATGTGGCGAATACTTTTATCAGCTAGTCGTGTGGGTCCCATGAAGAATGAGTGGCCCGTGGTCTGTTAGGACGTGAAAAGTTGGATGTGTCTGACGTGCACCACGGCCACATAGAAAGCTAGAAAAAATCTCGTGACCGCTTGCGCTGGGAGCGTCTTCCCCGGTGGAGCAGCTTCTGTGAAGCCGAGAGGAGTTGGAACCAAGAGCCGAGATGCTGCTGTTGGATAGGCACCCACCGCAGAAGCGCAAACGTCAGTGACGATATGCGTCCCCGCCTGGGGTTGAGGGTGAATGGAGAGCGCTGTGTCAGCCCGCGCTTTCTTGGCAACCTTAAATGCCTAGTCTGCTACAGCGAAGTGGAAAAAAATTGAAGGCGAAAGCCTGTAGCCATTCGACTGATCATGCCATAGTATCGAGGGAATCCACATTCTTGGGGCGCTTCTCCGAACCGCTTGCCGTGGAATCACCGGGCTGCTGGGGAGCCATCCGAATAACTCAACTTCTGCAACGAGACGTGTGACGAAGGAGCGTTGCCGCGCTTGCCGCTGTGCCATAACGTAATTGCTGAGACAGTGTGAGGAGGCATCGATGGACGGACGGACAGACGGTAGGACACCGCCGCTGCGCCATGAAGTGATTGCTGAGAGAGTGTAAGGGGCAGATGCAGCAGCTGTTGCTATGCGCCGCTATGCAATCACGTGATTGCTGAGAGTGAGGGGGAGAGGCCCGTTCCACCGTTCCAGGGCACGGACGGACGGACGGACGCGAGTATGAGACATTAAAGGCTTTTGCCTTAATATGGTACATGCTTCAGAAGCATTCTAAGGGGGAAAGCGAGGTGCTCAAGCTAGTGCAGAAAATGATGGAACTTGAAAGTCTGCGAAGCCCCGGTAGCTTTCGTGTAGACGTTGAGCATGAGAACACTCCCATAGTGCGCTTTCTATGACAGATGGACTGAGTTATCCTGTGGCCGGGGATTTCGATGTCATCAAAACCGAAAACGAATATGGCTATGTGGACGAGACGTGCAAATATTATGCGCAACAGGGAAGCACGCTGTTGTGGAGACAAAACTGCGACCAACTAGTCAGATATATTGGCATACACGAAATGAAATCCCCAAGAAACATGCTGATATATCCCTCGAGCGTTTGTGACGCGTTTCTCAGCCCGAAGTGCACACTCATGCGCCTAAAGAGCCCAAATGGTGTGACATTTGCGGTCCTTGGAATATCTGTTGGCTCTTACAGGGTCTGATGGTATGCACTGTCAAGATAACCTTTGCTTTTAGTTCCAGCAAGCGAGACCGAACGCTCGATTTGTTTGGGCCAGTGGGTAACGACAGATAACAATACTAGTATTGAGGGCAGGAGTCAACGTCCGGACGTTAGTCTCCAGGATCGCGTTTGGTAATCAAGTGGGGACCCGAGGACCAGTTGCTCGACGTTGGAGGAATTATTTCTAAGCGACGCATGTGGTGAAATTTTCTACGAGCACAGAGAAAGTTGGGCACGATCAAAGCGGTTGCGGCCGGCAGAAAACTGAAGGCGCCGTGGTGGTCGCGACGTTGCGCATAAAGTTGTGGCCAACCAATTGGACGAGAGCAGGGCTCGACGTTATGAATGAAAATAAATTTTGCCGCAAGACCGCACGGACCTTGACGAGAATTGAGGCGAAAGTCGTCGTGATGTATGAAGTGGAAAACCAGCCAGCAAAAAGTGCCGGCAGAGTCGGCATGAAGAGCTCGCGAAGGGCGCTGACGCCTCACACGTGACGTTCGGTTAGTTCCTCGGTATGCTATAGCTCATCTCCTCCCAGGTGATCTTCCAATAATCGGGCAGTAAATTGTTTTAGGTAGAGCCTTAGTACTGCTAGCTTCATTTTACTGCTAGGTGAGAAATGGGACGTATCTGGTTTACCTCCCTGCCTTTCCCCTTTCCCTTTTCTCTTTTCTTTCACTCTCTCTCTCTTCCTTCGCTGCATAAAGTTTAGCTCGTTTGCCTGCGGTGTCATCTATTGTCTCTGGTCGGAGAACGGTGAACCTGGCACATACCTGCTTCAAGGAAACTTATTCAGGCAAGTACCTACGGCACACACAATCGTGACAAGAGCGAGTTTGCATAATGTAAACACACTGCATTATTTTAGTATTTGGTGACCCTACATTTCTATGGCCTATGTATTGCAGGTCGATCCTCAACGCGACAGGGATGAAATCACGGGAGTCTACAAGGACAGGGACGAGAGGCGAACGACGGACGTCCAGCGGGCATGATCAAAAGAGTGATTATTTTGTGATAATTACAATAAAGTGCATATGTATAATTTAAAATGTGCGTTGAGTAAGGCACCAAACGATTTTGTCTTATTTATTCTAGCCATCCGAGCTGCTTGTTTCGATTCTTTTTTTTTGTCATGTTCACACTCTGACCCGAATTCATATTCGGGTCAGAGTGTTACTTCTGTTTGATTTAATATCACCCTCAACTCCCGAGAACAATGCTTGCTTTTTTATTTACAATTTTTACTGAGCACCTATACTTACACACACACACAAAAAAACTAAAGGTCCCGTGCACCGAAGACACGACTGTCATCCTAAGCGTAAACTATGGTCAGAGAAAACATAAACATCACCTTTTACACATAAGACAAAACACACTTCTGAAACACGGACATTCACTCATTTATGTGACGTCTGTGGTGCCATCGATTTCCGCGATGGTTCATCTTCGCGTTTCCGAAGTTCGCGAGTATGAGACACTATCCAGACAGAGTACGGAACGAATCACATTTGCCTTGTTGGTTCAAGTGGCCCGCTGCGGATTGCGCGTTGCCCCGTCTGCAACGCTCTACTTGCGGACGTCTTACATTGCATCGGCGCAGCATGTAATGTGACCATGTGTGGTGTCATTGATGCGCCGTTCTGTGCATATTTTCCGCAAAAGGCCGCGGCCGATTTGCCACCCATTCGAAGCAATTGAGGCGTATACTTATTGTGTGAGGCACGGGTATTCGTATTTGCCTTTCGAGCTTGTGTTCAACGCCGTGTTATAGCTGACGAAGGGCGCGTTGCAGCACGGGAACACATTAAAGGGGAGCCCCCGAGCACGGCGTTTTCATTCAGGTAAGAGTGCTTTTCTTTTGCATCTCAGTGAACATTTGTGGTGGAGTAACTGCTCAATTGTTCTCGATTTATTTAAATGTGTCCTTTTGTCTGTCTGTCTGTCTGTCTGTCTGTCTGTCTGTCGGTTGTGTTGTCCATCCTCACCCGCGCGGAAACTTAGCGACTACGTTGTTGCGATTCAAAATGCGAGGTTAGGTAGGCTGGATTGCCGGCAACAGCAGCCACGTTTTCAGTTGAAAGAAATACTCAGAACTCCTGTGTACTCCGATCTAGGCGCTTGTTAAGAAACTCCAGGGTGGTAAATTCAATACAGTTTTCCCGAGTACCCCTTCCCTCGTTATCTTATCGCGTTTTTGGACCGTGAAATCCCAAAATTGACTACTTAATTTTCGTGCTTCGCGTCAGAGGCGTTAACTTTACGAACTACGTACGCCCAAAGCGCTCAGTGGGTTTGTCTTGAAAACGAAGCTTATATCGATTTCTGCGCAATCTAAGCTGAACTTCAGTGCTCAGCCATCATTATGAGCTCTAGTGAGGCCTAATACATATTTTGCAAGTTCATTGAGACATCTTCCAGTAGCCTTCAGAATACCATCTCAACGCTTCTGTGCATACTTTGGATAACGTTAAATACGGCTTCCTTGAACTGGTAGCTCGCATGACTTGACCGAACTGAGAAAGCTCCAGCTTTCGGTACTTCGCTTTAACATTCTTTGACTTCAGTCATCATTAGGATGACTCAGTATCATTAGGAGGAATGCTACGAGAAACAATTCTGTAGCATAAAGCTGTATTGCAGCGGGCGTAAGACACGAGGAAACACGAAAGAAGCATCGTAAAAGGAAGTAAGATGTGCGAATGCGAGCTCATGAGAACATAACCAGACAGCGCAAAAGCCGTTTGTTGTTCTGTTCTCATGTGTTAGTTTTCGCACACCTCGTCTTATGATAAATTCATTCCAGTAGCCTCAGCCTTCTGCCGTACGAAAGACAGAGTTGGCGCTATGTATGCCGGGTTCGTTTTACCTCATTCTCTGCGTCAGGCCCACAACACCTTTATCTTACAAAATGCAATACTCAAAGTATAAAGTTCATAAACAAATTTTAACGTTTCGCGCCTTTTTGTTTTCCTCCATTAGGTATTCAACTTCAAGTTATAAATGTAGACGCTGCTCCGCAATTCTGCGGTTCTTTCCATGGTTCACGTGTGTGGAGGCACTCAACATTGTACCCCAGCTTCTCTGGTTGTTCGCGGCATGGATACCTTGCTCTTGGTGAGTTGAGCAGAAATATTTCGGACAGAGATATCACACTACTAACTGCGTTTCTATCATGCAGGAAACTAGGGACGTTCCCTCTGGTCAAGAGCTACGCCTGTACCATGCCATTCGTATTCCAGACGGCGTTTATGCAGCGGATTACGTAGAATTGGTAGATTTATTCAGTGGTGATCAGGTCAGCCTTAATGGGTGTGTTGACTCTATCGTGTTTTTGGAAGAGCTGCGGATTGCAGACGTCAATTCTCTATTTTCGGTTTTTTTTTTCAAATATTCGTGTATAGAGGCAATCCCCCCTTCGTTGCCGCTTCACCACAGATCCTCAGCGTTGCTAACTTGTGATTAGTGAGCAAAGATACCGAACCAAGCTTCAATAACGCGAGGAGTCGCCGGGGGCTGTTCTGACAGATGAGCAACCGATCAGTCAAGCAAGACAACAAACTGACGTTTTAGGATGGGCGTGCGCCTCAAGAACACAGTCATGTGGGGTCACTGCTAAGTACAAATGAAATTGAGGACGACTGTGGACGAGCTATAGCCTCTACACCTACCCCTCCGTTGAAGAATAAAAGAAACAAGAAGGCCAGCCACTGGCATCGCTACGGGAATTGCCCCGCTAGCAAGTTTTTGTACCTGGAATATTAGTGTCATGGTCGATTCATAGGCGTAGTTTTCATGTGGCGCATATGAGAGGCTTAGGTTCCTTCTAAACGTGGCTTTACGTGATATAGCGCTGCACCATCATCACGGCTAGTAACGCGGATGCAGAACAATGAAGGGACTGTCATGACGAGGTTTGAGGGACGGTCTAATGCCTTCCTCGTGAAAAAAAAGTGGCTCGGCGGGATGAGGCCCTGCTCACGAAGAAGTCTCGACTAGAATGTGACCGCGTAGAAGCCTCTCGCAGCTGCTGAAGAGGCAGCATCAACTGTTTCACATAGTCGTCTGGGCTAAGCGGTGCTAAAGGCAGTGGGAAGGAAAATTCGTCGGGTGGTCGTAGGGTTGACCATTAAATAATCTCAGTTGCCAGGCACCCTGTTTCTTCTTTAAATTAAGCACCAATTCCGAGACCAGCAACGGGAACTTCAACTAAACAGGAAGGGACATCGCGGACTAGGAGGCCATTCTTGAGTTGGCGAAGCAGTCGTTTCACCGTACCATGGGCGGACGGGTGACAGGGCGTCCTGTGGATGTGGCAGACGACAAGGTTTGACAGCTCACTGAAAAAGTAACATTAGAATTGACGTCCACTATCGCTGGTGATGGCGCATGGAGAGCCAAAACGCAAAGTTCAGCTGCCAATAAATGTTGACGCTAGGGTAGCGGCGCGGATTTCCCGTAGCTGGAACGACCATACCGGTGCACAACAATGAGGGTGTATCGGGCACGGAGGGACGAAGAGGCGGGTGCGTGCGTGCTTGAAGCGCATGCTGGAAAGAGAAAAAGACTGGGGGTTACTTCGTGTGCCGGGCGATCTTCGAGCGCGGGCACTGGAGATACTCATGTGCCCTCTTGCAGGCACCTCTTCAAAGTCGGACATGCTTGAAGGCATGAATTTGGTACGTGAAGAGGCAGTGTTAACGGAACCCTCGCAACAACAAACATGAACCATGTATTCGAGGATAAAATGTATGTGGTGAACCTCTATAGGAGTGTGCGTCGTCTACTTTCCATGAAAAGCATGAGTGAAGAGATTATGGTCTGTAAAGAAGTGAACAAATCATCGTGCTCTCTAAGATGTGTCAGTAGTGCCACCCGGCCACGTAGACACAGCCGCAATCTCGCGAACAAATGTGCGGCGGCGTCTCAAGTGGCAGCAGCCTGTGCGAGGAAAACCGCAGTAGACACCCCCAGCCATGTTGATATTTCTGGAGAACGGCGACCACTGCAGTGGAACAGCGTCACCGATTGGGGTGGATGATTTACGAGACACTGTGCGAGCCACAGCGTTCATGACAGCTGTGAATGCCTAATTGGTGGCAGACTTACCCTTCAGTGACGTAGGAAATGAGGCGCACTTGAGAAAGTCAGTAAGGGGAAGTTTAATCTCTGCAGTCTTCTTGGTAAAACGAGCGAATCTCAAAAATGGGGACACGCGTGGCTCCTGTGTCAAACGTGGGCGTGGAAATACTCGCGATATCTCGACATTATTGTTCAATGGAGCGATACCATAAGATAGGTAGCGGCAGCGGAGGAACTCTGTTGAAACCAAAAACACATTGGGTGATGGGGCTGATGACGAGACGTTGTTCATGGAGCCATCGAAATATGCACAGATAGGAAGTACAGATGAACCTGCAGCCGGTAGGTCGTACATTCGTACATATAGGTATATATATGTGACCAAGACAACGCGCTACCATGTTCATACAAAAGGCCAAAGGGTTTTATTGTAGGGCTCACGCTGCCTCGCCGCAGTTCGTTGTCACTGGAACCACCGCGCCACCACTGAGTGCTCGCCGTTATAGATCCACTCTGTACTCAAAGCACAAGTAGTGTGCTTTGAGTACATTTCTCTTGATGTACTTGGCTGCGGACGCTACAAGAGCGTAGGAATATGTGGTGTTGCTAGTGCTGGTTGTCAGCCATGGTAGCAAGCGGGAACCGGTTGCACCAAAGCGAATCGTAGAAATCAGCTACGGTAAAAGTGCAACGCGAGTACGACGTAACGTGGGTAAGTGTTCAGAAACACCTTGTAAGGGGAGCATGACGGGTGTGGGATCCCGAATGAATCACGGAAGCCACTGGGCTGAAGCAAGAAGTGCGTATATGTGAGGTGCGGGTGTGCACGCTCATAATCACTCATCTGGAAAGGTGTTTAGTTGACCTCGAACGCATAAGGCATCGGTGCGCTCTGGAAAGATCAACGAAGCACCGATTTCAAACGTTCCTATATGGTTCGCTTTGGCGCATCACACAATGCTTGTAGATAAAGTAGACTGGTAATGCTTGAAGAGTTTGCTGGCAGTGGACACAAGAGAACGTTTTCGACATTTCCGCGTACGTCGAACATTACCATACTGCCGAGCCCCAGCCCCGAAGCCGGAATGAAGCCGAAAGCCGGTGTGGTTTATAGGAAAGGAGTTTCGATATACGGCCACGTCGACTGATGTTTGGGTAAGCAGGTTGCACGCGCTGCACATCCCAATATCTCTTGGCTGAAGCTTACACGCGGCAGGCAACGAGGGACAAGCAGGGCGGCAGCCCTGGAGGACAAGGCTGCGATGAACCTGATGTTCAAGGGTCTGCAGCTGCTGCGAGATGTATGGATGTTGTTGTCGCATGTCCCGCTTTAGCATAAAGGAGGGGAATTATTTGGCTGTTAAAACCAGGTGGCTGTGAACCCTGGCATTGGCGTTGACATATGTCGACGATGTTTCTTGCACAAAATGGCGGAGTCAGGGCGTCTGATGAGCACAACGTCACCTGGCATCGCTTGTGGCGTGGCGAAGCGGGAAACAGACACAAGAAGAAACGACAAAAGGACACATGTGCCGCTAGCGCAAGTGTAGTAACAGCTGCAAGAACGAGAGTCCCTAGGACAGAGTTTGGGAGCCATAAGGAGCGCCAACGACCAGCAGGTCGAACAGGAAACAATTTTCGCTCGTTCAAGTATACAGTCAAATTTTTAAATGCAATGGCAGATCGGTCACCAGCATGTCCCCGTCATCAGCAGAAAACTCGCGGTCCTGTGGTGGTGACGACGCGATGTGCCACGATGCGGCGAAGCCAGAGTTCTCGGTCATATGGCCTCGAGAACGCGGGGGAACATGTGGGATGTCAAGGTGAAAACAGTCTACTTCCGTTGGGGAACATCATGCGATGGAAGCGACTAGCGCAACAAATACTTGAACAGACATGTCTGTGGTAATATCTGCGATGTGCAGACACTTTGACAGAGAGCGTTGAGGATGTGATGGTGTCGCGGCGAAGCCGTGAGGGCCGCCGCACGCACTAACAAAGGCGGCTGGCACCCGGCAACCCCGAAAGAGGCACCAGCCAAGAGCGGGAGCGAGGCAGAGCATTTATTTTGAAAGACAATAAAGGAAATAATTATTGGTAAATATTGGTCAGCACATGTTTTGGTTAGGATCGGCTGGTACATCCGCAGGAGTTTCAAGACCGTGAGTATGTATGGTTCTTTTTCTTAGACTTGTAAGACATATTAGAGTGCATATTGCATGCACGCAGGGTATTCTTTCCACTCCGTACTGCGGTTTAGTGCGACATTTCTTAGTTCCAAATGACGTGATTGGTTTCTGGACCTGCCTTTCCGCCCAATTTCTGTCGAGCGTAGGACCGTGAGCTGAAGTCGCCACTACCCGTTTTTTCACGAACTGGCAGCATAACAAAACAAATCATGCGCGTCGCACAAGGTTCGAACTTATATGCCACCGTTTCCGCAATTTCTTCGAAGCTTATAAATTTTGGTTGATGCTACAAATTCCCGGATGTCGCGTCCAGTTTTCGCTAGGGCGTGTCCAAGCAAGCTTCGCTTGTAGGCATGTGATCCTATCTTTTGAAATCCTCGGAGGACGCAAGACGAAGCTCTTTTCAGCGAGTTGATTCAGGCAAGTTCTGGAAGTTACCGCACAGCGCACTCGGAGAGTCAAAATGCGTTTCTTGTGTCTTTGCAGATTCAAGATTGCTACAGCACCTGTGCACCAGGTACACCCCAAGGTAGACGACGATGAAGGCGAGACAACCTAAAGGGCAGACTCGGTAGGAGCAATTGACGAAGGTGCAGCGACTATGAAGCCACAATAAAGTATCGAATGTGCATTGATTTGTACATTTCTTTACAATAGAGCGTGTGAATCCCATACAAGTTGAGAGTAAGACAGAGCAAAAAACTTGTCCTGTTTTATTTCTCCCCCCTTCCTCCAGACGGTATTGGTTTTAAAGCTTCGTTTTATTAACATTTCCGCTCTGATGAGTACCGGAATCCTACGTTCGAAGTAGGTGGCATCGACTTTTAGCCTCACCGAAACAAACGAACAAGAAAACCCTAGTGGCTATTTTTACTCACAAGAAATACTGACTGAGCAGTCACCTACGACTTCCGGGCAATTCAGACAAACTAAGAGATTGATTCCGCGCCTTTGTTGGGTTAGTCAGTCTCCAGATTGGCGGCCATCATTTAAGACTTCTCAGTTCGCCTCAGAAATTGTTTCGGTACAACAGCTAACGATCGGTGCTATGGCAGGCACGCTCTACACAAAGGCAAATTCTTTGCATTTGCCTCTAGTACGGCAGACCACGTGACATGATCGCCTCGCTGCATTTTTCTTCATGGCGTTAGTAGGCGATAAATGCCTGGTACTACCGTTAATATTACCAGAGTCATTCAATTCTCTTTATGGTCACGAAACTGCGCCATCACGCTATGGGCGAGCTTCATACGCTGTTCGAAAATGCCGCAACGCGCCGCCGCTGCGCCACAGAGGCGATCGTCTGCGCCGTCCGCGTATTGAAATACTCGCGCAGTGCGAGACAAGCTGCTGGATATGATATGTTTAAGTTAGCGTAAATGTTGTCTCAGGACTAGGATGCCCAACAGATGTTGCGCGCAGGGGTGCCGTTTCGGCTACAAGGGAACCAGAAAGGTGGCGTTGTTTTCTTTACCATTAGACAAGCAGCAGCGCGAGGAAGGGAAGAGGGCCATACCGCAGCAGGAAAGTGGCGATTTTAACCGAGTCGAAGTATACACGTGTATGTGGGAACCATTTTGACGCCTCAGACATTGTCACTGCGTATGACTTTAACATCAACGGCGACTACGTGTCCCTGAAACGCGAAAAACCAACGCTGAAGGCTGACGCTGTTCCAAGGATTTTTGAAGGACTTCCTCCGTATCTCACGAAGCGTAAACCTCGATCTCGCTCATCGACAATGCGACCACCATGCAAACGACCACGTGAGTCATCCTGTGAAGAGCTCCGAGCATCGCCGAGGCCTGTTTTACCGCATCGTAGCCACACGAATGGGCGTGTAACAGCTCGTATTTTTGCCTATGTTTACAACTGGCACCGCTGGCACTTTGCTGCGAATGCACGGTGCTTAATTTGACGGAAATTTTAAAAAGCTGTACCTATCGTAGTGTAGTAGTGTTGAGACGAAAGGAGCTTGCGAGGCCACAGCGGCCGCATTTTGATGGGGTCGACATGCAACACCAGTGTCCTGTTAATTAGATACATCTGAAAGGACCCTAGGTGGCAAAAATCATTCAGAAGTCCCCCTCTATGGCGTTCGTAATTATTGTTTTCGTTAATTATCGTTCGTAAGTATTCTTTTGTTAATCCCCGCATGTTCGTATTTTTTCGGCTGATACCACCACGAGCTGCATGGCTTGAGCTGAAGGAAAGATTACTTTTAAGGGCTCGCTTTTCTTTGTTAGACACAATATTAATGACAACTAACAGACAGTAATGCCAACGAAAGTATGCGGGACCTTATTTATAATAATAGGGATATAAATGTGAAGAAAGTAAAGTGGACGAAAAGATAACTTGCCGCCGGCTGGGACCGAACCTGCGACCTTCGAATAACGCGTCCGATGCTGGTTCTTCTTTCCCTCCAGGTGCTCATTTTAAAACAGAAAACGCGTTCAGGAATGTATTTATGCATGTCAAGTGCTAAAAGTAAAAACGTGAAAGCAAAGCGACCGTTGCGGATGTTTAGAAAGCTAAAACACCGGGGCTGGCCCACACACAACTCCAGCGTTCGCATCGCCTCTCAAGCACAGCTGCGCCTCTGGCGGCAGCCCCTGGCTCCATATGAAACTGACGTGGCAGTTTCGTGACCATAAGTCATTGAATGACTCTGATATTACTCACGCCACATCCTACTATTTAAGCTTATCGACAAGTATACCATGACATAAGCTCAGTCTGCACTCGCTGTGGCTATCAAGAGCCCAGACAGCGCAGCGGGGTGCGAGCATTTCTTTCTACCACTCATCTCCGGAGTTTGGATTGCACGAGATTGCATATTGCGCGTGCGCGGTAGACAGTGTGCACGAAGGCCCCGCGTTTAGTGTCTGCACCAGTCTTCACCAGCCGCACTTGATTAGTTTAGGGGAGACGCGCCGGCCATATGCGCTCACATCCACGCGCACAGCATTGCGCAGACACCAGTGGTCTAAATGAGGTTCATTTTGCTCCTGTTCATGCTTACTCTCTAGATTTTTTGACATCTTAGCAATATCACGTCATGGGTTCATAGAATACGCCATGACGGGTCAGCGGCTAAGGCGCCGCGTCGGTAAGCTCGAGGGTGCGGGTTCGATTCCCCAGCCACGGATAGCGCATTTCGATGGCGGCGATATGCAAGAAAGCACACGAGTGCTGATATATATAAGTGCACGTTAAGGAACCCCAGACTCGCGAAGTTCAGCGTCTTGTCTGGTGTTTGCTCTGTTTCTTGGTATGAACCCCAGGTGGTCCAAATAAACCAAGAGTGCCGCCTACTCCTCCCCCCCCCTCCCCCCAAGCCGCGCAGTGCGCCGTGCCTGATAAACATTGTTTTCGCACCAGTGCGCAGTGCATAAATATGAACCCACGTGCTTATCTAAACACGTATAGTTCAAATTCAGTGCTTTTATTTGTTGCCTTTGTCCTCTCCGATTTCCTGGATGTACTCGAAGCGCGTTTAAACTGACCCAAGTTCACACTTTAAAGAGGACATGCTTTCCTCTTTCCGAGAGTGATTGTATATACATCTGATGCGCCGCCGTTCGCTGTAAAAGGTTGCAGGAAATAGCGCGTAAATCACTCTGCAAAAACTCTGCCCACCTGGTACTTGTTTCACGTGACAGGCGGTGAACCTGACGACGCAGCTGTTTCCGCAAACAGCGACTACTGGCACCTCGCGCTCGTGTTCTATTTATTACCGACCGCGTCGTTCATCCGGCGTGCAATAGCGTGCTTCTTGGATTATACAGAAGTCGGGCACGCTGTTTCAGTTGATGGCGAACACCTATTCGATACAAACCGTTTCTTCTCTAGAAAGACAATTCGTACACCTCCTTAATGCTCGTCGCTGTACATTTTCCTGCTTCAAATATATAGCTGTATCAAAGCGCTCCTTTTAAACGTTCATGTAAGCATTAAAGAACACAAGCGCGAGCAAAGAAAAGGGGCATATCAGTCGTCTTCTAATAGTACCTCTCTCACTCGTTTCACAAGGACATGAAGTTATGAAAGAGCGAAGACGGCCGCAAGCAACTACTGCTTAATATGTTCGACCGTGTCACTAATGTATCAGCAAGCTGAGCACGAAGGGCTCGAGGCACGCGCTCTCGGTTAAGGCGACATCAACACGATACATAACTTGAGGAATTGCTTAACTTTTCAGCAGCACCTCGAGCGTTCGGGCAATATTATGACGCCAATCTCTAACGCTGCACTTCAGCACAGTGCCGTTTCACCGGCAGGAACAATATTGTTGGGCCACCTTGTCGCTGAAAGTGGCGTCCCACCAGATCCTGTTAAGAATGCAGCCGTCATTCGCATCCCTCGCACTTTTGAAAACCAAAAACACTTGGGTAGTTTCCTTTGCCTGGCGGGAGTCCGCCAGGTGGCCTCATTGTGTGGACGTGTTTTCGCACGGGCTCTCGTTTCGATCCTCTTTTTCGGATGATCGTCAACTGCGGCATCCGTTTCGTCTGCACAGTTCGACCTACCTAGTTACCGGAGCTCCCCAGTGCAGCTGCGGACACTGTGAGTCCATCTCTAATTGATTCGCAAGCCTTCAACATCCCGAGGTGGCGAACGCCCCATTAAGCCTAACGGAGCCGGCGTCTGTACCACCGAGGCGCGGCGACGTCGGTACATGCCGCTCGAGGTGGGCAGCGTTGCATCTCATGCCGTTCTTGACGACAACAACCACGATCCCCAGCGAAGGCAGCGTCTAGGTTCATTGCCGCTATTATGCACCGTTTCTAATAGCGAGAACCAGCAAACGACGCCGACGATGTTAAGCGACACCGAGGAGACGCTCACAGCAACCGACAAGGCAGCCACTATTGGGTCATCGACCGACCACAACACTGCCAGTATTCCTACCGCAGAACGCACGAATGACCCGCAACTTGGGGAAGGCATGGACGAAGATTCCGCGGCTTTCAACACCGTCACAGACGCGACAGAAGACGACGCGTACAATGGTGCCTGCTGGAAGGTAGTCCGCAATAAGCGACGCGCACGCAACGCCGCTGCTCTCGAAGCAGCCTCGCTCCTCAAAACTGACTCGGAAAACCCTCTCACCAAGCCCAGGCCGAGCGGGACAACGCGCCTGCCTCCTCTTCCATTCCAAGATGAAAAGGTTGTCCTGCGTCCACTCGGAGGACTCCGATTGGATAAATGGCCCAAACCAACCTTGGCCACCGCGCTTTGGGCCGCCGCCGGAGTGAGCCCAAGTGACCGAAAAAACGTCATCCTAAGAACCCGGCCAGAGCAAAACCTGGCCGTAATAAGCACTCCGTCGTCACACGTCGCAGACGCCCTGCTGCAGGTCCAAGAGCTGTCACTCGGCCAACGCACCTACCCGGTATCCTCATATCTGGCAGCCCCCGACGATTCGTGCAAAGGCATTGTCCCGGGACTGGAACCAGGTACCACCTCGCATACGCTGGTAGAGGAAATGCAAGCGACTGGCATCCAGATACTACAGGCTCGGATGATGGGTCACACGAACATTGCACTGGTCACCTTCGAAGGGCTTCGCGTGCCACGCTTCGTCCGCTTTCTAGGAGCAGAGCTACGCTGCTACCCCCACCGCCCCAGACATCCGGTCTGCAAAACGTGCCTCAAATTGGGACACCGAGCCGACCACTGCCCCACACCGGACCTCATCATTTGTGAGCAGTGCGGCATCGATAATCCCATGCCGTCGCATCCATGCTCTCCACGGTGCAAATCCTGTGGTGGAGATCATGCCACCACTGACCCAAAGTGCCCGCGACGCCAGCGACAATCCTTCAACAGATCCTGGGTTAAAAAAGCCATCGACGATGAACGGCGGCAAATGACGGCATCCACCGATGCGGCTCCTTCATCAGCGACCACTCATGCTCCTGAAACATCGAAGAAGAGTGGGCGATCTCGTTCGAAGACACGGTCCAGAGCCCGCTCCAAGACACGGACAAAATCCAAGTCCCGTTCCCGATCCCGCTCCCAGTCGACTTCAGCGCGCATCCAGGAGAAGCGCCCTACTACCCCGGCATCACAAGCATCCCCATCGCCGTACAAGAAGGCACTACTAAGCAAACCGGCAACTTCAACAGCTACCCCGGAGCATCAGCAGCCACGGGCCTCGGATAACAGCAATGCCATGGCGGCACCTCGGGAGGTAAGTTTTGAGCAGGGTCCCGCACAGCTCACTCCCCCCCATCCTCCACACCATAACACATTTCGCCCCTCTCCTCCACCGAACACCAGCACCGATCCTTTCCCCGAAATTGCGCGGCTACGCCGTGACATGGAGGCGCGTCACGCTCAGATGCATGCGCAGCTGGACGCTGCAATAGAGAGTACAAACGCTAGAATTCAGGCAGCTATAGACAATGTGCGGCAGGAATCTCTAGCGCTTCGGAAGGAGATCATCGCTGTAATACAGGCATCAGAAGAGCGCACACACTCCCTCTTCGCTGAGTTAGTCTCCCGTTTTGACTCCGTCGCTCCCCTACCCAATACCCAAGCCATGCGGCCCCAGCCGCCACTAACGGGTGCAAGAAGGACGCACCCATACTCACGCCCAACCACTTCCTCTCACGATGATGATGGCGTCCCTTAGCCAGAACAGATCGTGGTCTGGCAATGGAACTGCCGGGGATACCGTCAAAAAGGGGATCTCTGCAACAGTACGTTGCTATGACCACGAGCCCTCCAGATGTTATCCTCCTACAGGAGCCGAACTGCTCGCCTACTTTATCCGGCTTCAACACTTTTACGGGTAACTCTCCACTCGTGGGAGCCCTAGTATCAAAAAACATCACATGCAACACTCACACTACAAGCATCGATATCCCGCATCAAATTCTCGAAATAATTACTCAGGGCAATAAAAGTCATAGCCTATACATACTAAACGTTTACAGTTCTCCCCGCTCGCGCACAGACTCATTTCATCGCCTCCTAATTGAATTTGGGCGTCTTGGGCGCACCCTTTTCGTGTGCGGAGACTTCAACGCTCCGCACACAGTGTGGGGGTACCGCAAATCTGCAGCCAAGGGAACTCGGCTCTGGGATGATATATGCAACTTGCGATACACCTTACATACAAACCCAGGACACCCCACGCGTTTAGGGAACAGTGTCTCACGAGACACGTGCCCCGACCTTACTTTTTCCAGAAACACAGGACCAGTAATTGCGCATGGTCCTCTCGACGAACATCTAGGCAGTGACCACTATATCGTGGCCACTACTCTAACACTACACAATGCACGTTGCCCCGAGCGGAGGGTACGTATCACGGACTGGGTGCGGTTCAGGGAGCGTCGACAGAACCCTACCGAAGTATCAGTGTACGAGCAATGGCTAGAGTCTTTTACAGATGACCTAGATGCGTGTACGCGCACAATCGTTACCACAACTGCAAACCCGGACGTGGACCCGCATCTTTTGCATCTGTGGGAGGCGCGCAGAGGGCTCACGCGGCGTTGGAAGCGCCAACGCCTCAATCGCAGGCTTCGCCGGCGTATCGACCAACTTTCGCAGGAGGCACAAGAATACGCGCAGACCCTCGTCCGGAACAACTGGCGGCGTTTCTGCGAGCGTCTTTCAGGCACCCTGGGCACAGCGAAAACATGGTCGATACTTCGCGCCCTCATAGATCCATCCGGAACCAAGACACAAACATTTCACCAACTACAGAGACTAACACATATGTACAAAGACGATCCATCCGGCCTTCTCAAAGAGCTTGAACAACGTTTCATCCCTACCGGGCCCCTTCCAAAGTATCCCGACTACCCACACGAGGAAGAATCTAACGAGGAACTCGACGCGGACATCACAGTCGACGAGGTTCGCGTAGTACTTCAAGACCTCCGTCGAAACACGGCACCAGGCGCAGATCACATTAGATTCTCCGCACTGCGAAACCTCAGTGACTCGGATCTAAATCATCTCACGAACCTGTTCAATGACTATTGGCATAAGGGTACACTACCACAGGCATGGCGTCATGCCGACATTTCCCTAATACCTAAACCAGGCAAGCCCATAGCCATAGCAAATTTACGGCCGATATCTCTTACCTCATGCGTCGGAAAATTAATGGAGCACGTGCTTTTACGGCGTCTGCAACCTTTCCTTGAGCGACAGTCATTCTTCTCCCACTCACAGTTCGGATTTCGGGCACATCTCTCTACGCAGGACGTGCTTCTACAACTCAAGGAGGAGGTTATGGGCCCTCCGTCGCGTGCCCAGACGAGGGCCATCCTCGCCCTTGATCTAAAAGGGGCATTTGATAATGTGGCACACGATTTGATCCTGCAGAATCTCGCGGAATCGCATTGCGGCGGCCGCATGTATAACTACATCCGTTCTTTTCTGCGCGACAGAACAGCCACCATCGGGATAGGGCCTCACCGTTCCGACACGATTCGCCTTACAGGTCGCGGCACACCTCAGGGATCAGTTCTGTCTCCCATCCTGTTTAATATTGCCCTTGCAAGACTACCTCAGCTGCTCGATCAGATCCCTGATGTCGCCCATGCGATTTACGCAGACGACATCACGATCTGGACGACGCGAGGGTCAGACGGGGCCATTCAGGATCGACTGCAGCAGGCAGCTGACATCGTTACCACATACGCACGACAGTGCAGCTTGACCTGTGCCCCTCAAAAGTCCGAGCTGGTTCTCATCCGGGCGCGTAGCATTACCCCTCCACCCAAGATCGTGGTGCACGTGGATGGCGTTCCCGTCCCTCATGTGGAGCGTGCTCGCATACTTGGGCTACACGTTCAAGCAAACGGGAAAGCAAACTACACTGTCTCTCTCCTGTCCCGACAAACCGAACAGATTCTCGCCATGATGCGACGGGTTTCAAACAGGCGCTCGGGACTGCAAGAGCGGGACCTGCTGCGATTGGTACAAGCCTGTGTGATCAGTCGCATCACCTACCATCTCCCCTTCCACAGACTTACCCAGTCCGAGCAGATGCGGATTGACGTAATGCTGCGAAAGGCGACCAAGCTCGCTCACGGACTCCCACACTACACCGCCACGACACGTTTGCTAGCCCTAGGGACGCATAACACGCTCAGTGAGCTACTGGAAGCTCAGTGGACCAGCCAAAGACAACGCCTTCTGCTCACACCCACTGGGCGGCACCTCCTCTCGAGACTGGGATATCCAGTCTTGCCCAATGACGTCGAGGACACCACCATCGCTCTCCCTCCCTGGGTCCGTAGAACTTTAAAGGTGCACCCGCTACCCCGGAACATGAGTCCTGAGCATGACGCGGGACGCCGGCGCGCTCGTGTTCGGTACCTGGTGCGCATGCTCGGTGACATCCCTGAAACAAATACGCTATACACCGATGCCGCACGTTGCTGCAACGGGTATTCTGCGGTAGTGTTGGACGGCGGTGAAACTTTACTTACGGCCGCCTCTCTGCGGAGTGCTACACCTACAGACGGCGAAGTCCTTGGTGTCGCGCTTGCTGTACAACAAGCTCTTCAGATTCCTGGAGAGGTGTACATATTAACCGATTCCCAGCAAGCATGCCGAGCCTTTTTGATGGGACGCGGAATCCCCAAGGCGGCTCACTACATCCTACACAAGTCGTCAAACATAAACATAGACACATCCAGCCCACAACGTATCCACTTGCTCTGGACTCCTGGCCATGCCTCATTGCCGGGTAATGACCACGCTCACGCGGTCGCTCGAGAAATTGCCCACCGAGCTGCCCGGCATGGCGAGGCCGAGAGTCCAGATCAAGTGGGTCCTCCACTCACATACCGAGACATATTAACATACTACACCAGAGCTAGACAAACCATGTCCCCGCCACCACCGTCGTTCTCGCGAGAGGAAGAGGTGGCACTCCGCCAACTTCAAACGAATACTTTCCCCAACCTCCTCTCCATGCATAAATTCTACCCTGACCGCTACGCAGACTCTTGCCCGGGCTGTGGCAGCTCCCCAACGGCGTTCCATGTCACGGTGGAGTGCACCGCAAAATTATTCCCTCCCCTTCCAGTCATCCTGTGCCCCTTCCGCACCAAAGAGCTGTGGGACGATGCCCTCTGCGACGGGCCTCCCGAGGTCCGCCAGGCATTGGTTGGACGGGCCCGTGTCGTCGCTGCGATCATCATAGGGACCCCGGACTAGGGTTCCCTCCCACATGCTTGGTTTATATATTTTAATAAAATGTTTTCTCTCTCTCTTTGCCTGGCGTCTTACTTCCACTGCTTCTTCAGTCACTTCGCTGTCATTGCGTAACCTCAGGACAAGCTGCTGATGTCGTGCACCGCGTTCACATGTACAGGCTACTGCGTCGAGTGTTTTATAAGCCCTCAAGCATGCCTTCGCATTAGACGCGGTCCTGTCCCTTCGATGAGAATGCGCCTATTTTCGTGCACACCGATGCTGTCGGTAATCGGAACGTCGTTGTCCTTACAGCGTCATGGCACTTCTCAAGAGATAGTCGTTTATTGTGGCATTCGTGCACAAACTGCTGGGGAACATTACTCGTTAACAGGGTAGGGACATGTCCCATTAGTTTGGGCCACAGTAAAATTTCTACACCTTCATGGACCCTACTTCAATGTAAATTAACGACCATCATGCCTTATGCTGGTTGTCTCATTGAAGAACTTATCTGGATGCATTCGGCGCTCGGGTGCTCCGTTTGCAATAATACATTTCAGCGTTGTTTACAACTCTGGTACAGCCACAAACAAGATGCGTGCTCTCTCTTGCCGCCTCTGCCGCCTTGATCCTCGAGCACGTTCACTGAATTCTCGTCAGGTGATCATGACAGCACATGGTCACTTACGTTATCACCACTTGCGGTTACTGACACTGCGTTGCAATCGACGCATTCTGTTCTCCTCGTGTCGACGTGATGATGTATACTGCAACAGTAGGTTACAACGCTTATGTGGAATTAATTGCCTAATGTCAGATTCAATGTCTCACTAAAGTAGTTTAGGCTAAAAAATGTTCTACACCACTATGTTTACGATACTTTGACGTGGGTGGGTTTCAGTTCTTCCGCTTTCGCTGCTTATGCAAGTCCTGGGAGCCCTTCACAGCCAGGCATTTGCTCGCCACTTGTTCTTTCACAAAACATACAACCACGCAAGAAGGCTTTTCTTCGGGCCTGGCCTCTCTAGCTTTGTGGCCGAGTACGTCGCTTCTTACACACCCTTACCTCCTTTGGGAACGTTACAGCCCACTAGATTTCCGGAGACATCTCTTAACTTCCTTGGTATTGACCTTGTCGGACCTCTGCTCATAACTCTAGCAGGTCATTGATGGTCTATGACAGGTGTCGTTCACATTGCACAATAAGCAGAGAGCGCTCCGCTATGTTCTAGGCTGCGTTAGACGCTGTCTTGTTTCTAGAAGCCATTGCATTGCGCCATGAAGCACCTCACGTACTGTTGTGATCACGTCCAAAAACTGTCCTCATCAAAATAATCATTAGGAACTTATGGCGCCGTTCATGGAACATCAACCTGCCACTCTCAAATGTACCTGCCACTCTCTCGTCGCGTACAAGCACAAACGAGAGTGAGAACTACGACACAGCAAAAATTCTTGACGTTTGCTCACAACAGCACTGTTAACGTAATTAGTATTCACCTTTCGACCCCGTTTACGGCCGTTCGCCGACGTGCGAGCATCGACGCTGTTCTTAATTGCCCCAGCCAACACCACGACAACTATATCGGAGCACTTATCTCAACTTGACAATTGTCGACAACGGGCTCGCCTCAGTACCGAAGTCATTCAACAATACCGCAAGAAGCGTTACGACAGCTCTCATGCCGACTTCACCTTTTGTCCTGGAGATGGAGGGGTCCTCTGGAAGACTTTTCATACTCGTGGATTGTTTTACAAGGTCTAATCGCACTTCCTTGGCATGTACATCATTACTGAGAACCTCGTCAGGGAATTATCTCACTCCCGTTAAGTTTTATTCTGACCGTCCCGCCGTGGGGCAGAGGTACTTGACGTTCAGCGCCTCAAACCACTCATGCGCTGTTCTTTCCAGTTTGTCAGGGCTAGGCCGACTGGTAATATTATTCAGCATTATTTGTATGCCTCACGTTCTCATCTGTACATACCCATAATCACCCCTTGAGGCCACGGTGATGGCACTCTCTGGCTGGACTTGGGGCCTGGACGCTGTTTTATGTTATATATTGAGCCAAGGTAAATCGCGGCATGTGGCGAAGAATGTAAAGGTGCTCGACATTGGCCTGGTGATTCTCCATAACCATTCTGCATTATAATCGCCCTAAGGGACGACACTAGAATGAAATTCGATTCGTTGTCAACACGCTTATACAAGGAAAAAATGGCAACGCATATTCGTACATCCAGAAGCAATGCACTCTCGTGTCCACACAATCATTGCACGTCAAGCTCTCGTCCGGTTTATTCTACACAAGAACGTGCAGAAACATATTCTCACACTCATTGCATTTTCACGCCTTTTCTGCTGTCCCTCTTTTTCGTCAGCTTTGTGTATGTCGGATCTCCACAATACGCCAACCATGGTGAGGAACTCCTCGGTTGATCCGGCAGCGCAACTTGACGGACAATTTTTTATTCTCTTCTTATTATTTTATTTACACCTGTCTTATTTTGTCAACTAGCGTTTCTTGTATGTAACTTTTAGACTTTATAGGCTATTTCACAAGATACTGCGCAGATGCGCACGCAGGTGTTGCTGGGCAGGAATATTGACCTTTCATTGTATACATCGCGCACGGTTTATCCGGTCCGCCGCGTGGACTGCGTAGTTCCGAGCTTCAGGAATCACATACCCTCATCTCATTGGGGTGAAATACAGGTTACTTAACTTACACACAGCATGATGAAAAAACGCTCGATGAAACAGAAAAGCGTGCGTCATGAATGAAGGCGATGCCTCTTACTGGCACATTGTGTATTTGTGCTACAATATAAATTGCTTAAACTTAGGAGTGAAAGAGGTCGGCGACTGATAAGCAAAGAGGGATACAGTAGGCAGTCTGACACATCGCTAATCCGCACCAGGTGACAAGCAAAATTGTGCCATCTTTTGGGAGACTATAGCTCGGTTCCATTCTGTGCGTCGGGGCAGGCCAAGATATTCCTTGTCAAATCAATTCGAGATCGACGAAACTTTAGCCAGTCAGGGGTTTACGCTCAATGACTGCCAACATGTGGTCGAGTGGAAGCGAAAGGCTTCAACAATTCAGTTGTTACATAATCATTTGGGGCATCAGATCCCTCGAGACGCTGATGGGTAATGATACATTCTTATTTTTCTAAATAAGGAAGGCAGCCCATATATTGAGATGCTTGAGCATGTTCTGCACTGTGTCATAAAGTTGTATTTAATAAAACAAATAGTTTAATAAAATCTCTCAAGCTACATCTCTGAGCGATGTTCTATGCACCGTACCGCTAAGCGAGGTGAGTGACCAGTGCCCCCTTTTATATATCACGCGACTCTTGGACACTTTAAGTCCGAGTCACATGAGCCCGTCAGCGTCACTCTCTCAACATACCATCCGACGCTTGGGAATCGTAAGGCTTCTTAGTGGCCATCCACTGTTGCCCGAAAAGCATTAGAAAAGGGCGCTCTTAAATACGTCCAAACACAGTTGTCACGGGTTCGTGACACGGACGAAGGCAGTATTCCGCTTGTCCAAGACAAAGCTTTTTATTTGGGTGAACTTGTGCCCGGTAATCAAGAAGGCAAACTACAAGCGATGCATGCTTACACTGATAGCGGCGAGCAGAGCGACGGCCGTCGATAATCTGAAAAGCGCTAAAACGCGTCGGCTTCTACACATGTGCTATGGAACATTCCAGCGTTGCTCGTGGCCGCATAAGCTCTCGAATACACTAAACGTTTCGCTTCCTGCGCCATATCTTCACGGAATGATCTTTAAAAATTGCGAAGCTTCTGAAAAATTGCGGCGCGGTCTGCGCTGAGCGTTGCGAACAGTCTTTCCGGATTTAATCCCAATACACCAATATAACATACGTGGCAACGCCCCCTCTGAAAAAAGCATCGCTCCGATGCCTAAAAAATAACATGGAATTGAAAACATGCATCCAATACGAAAACATTACACCGTCTCCCGCTAAAGGGGATCATGAGGCTATGCGAAGCAGCACAGGGGGTGCACACAGTGTTTGCATCGGTTTGCTCGACGCGCTTCGGCGCGCCGAGCCTTCCGCTGCTCGACCCGCTGCTCCGCGATCTCGGCAGGCGTTAAGGTATTACTGCAACTAACGCCGACGTTGACGTTGGAACTCATGACACCGGCGCAGTGACTGAGCGTGTGTACGACCTAATGCGATCCTTTTATCTAAACGAGGAGGGGGAGTGGAGAGGATGTGTGTAGAGAGGAGGCCGGAAGGTGCGGCGAAGGCCGACGTCGAGTCCGAGTGATCTGAGTCCGTACGTCGCTATTGACGAGGCGTTCGTAGCACGAAGTGACTGACCATGGTGACTTTAAACAATCACCCTTAGTCGGAGGCACAACGCTAATCTCTGCGCCCGAACCTATAAAGAACCTGGCGCCGGATAACTGGTCTATTAGCATGAAAAGTGGCTGGAGCGCCAAGCGAGACCACACGCCAGTGTCAGTGATCCCGGCGGGCGTTTCTATGCCACGAACAGGGAGGTGTGCACTTCGTGGCTCTGTGTCCGAAACGCCGGTGGTACCAGCAGAGAGGTGGACGGCTGGGACTCCGAGCTTGTCGTGTGCGTGGAAGAGCGTGATGACGAGCGCGAGCAAAACAGGTCTCCCCGAAGGGACTCCGTATGTGGAAATTGAGGCGGCGAGCTCGTCGATGCGGGCCTCAAGGCGCGAAATCGCCGTGTCTACAGGCAATAAGACAGCTGTTACGGATGAGCAGGCCGCTTCGTGAACTTGATCGGCGAGCTCCGCCAGGTGATCGAGGTTGTCGCCGCCGGCCGCCGCAAGGATGAGGTGGTTGGGCTGGGAAAGGCGTTGGAGGAAGAGCTCGCGAAGCAACGTCGAGTGGGTAGAGACGACGTGCTCACCGAGAAGTTATCGCATTCGGCGCAGCAGTTGAGAGGGGCGCCGGTCGCCCATGTCCCGCTCTGCAAGGAGCTGCTGGAGGCGGGCGCGTTCGGACGGCATGAATCGCTGCAGCGCCTTCGTCTGGAGGTGCTGATGCGGTGAAGTGTCCAAAGGGCTGTAGAGGACATCGCAGAGCTCGCTGGCAACATCAGGAGGAAAGCCTGAGACGACATGGCAGTAGCGTGTTGTTTCCGAGATAATGCGGTACGGAGAGAATTGCGCCTCGACCTGATGAAACCAAAATTTCGGGTTCTGCGGCCAGAAAGATGGGATACGCAGCTGCACCGTCGAGACGTCCTACAGACGTGAGGCTTGTTCAGTTGAGGGTGCGTTCAGATCGGTCATTGTCTTTGTCCTGGGTCTCCACTTGTAGGCTTTTGCCACAGGAGCGAAAGAGATGGCTAAACAATAATCGACGCCAGCAGGGAACACGAGCCGCGGCTTCACGTGCTATTTTTTGTTCTTGCGGTCGTGCGCTGTCCGATTTGCTCGCAGCCTAAAGGAGGGAGCTACAATAGTACCATTATACGCGAACTGCACTCCCTCGGAAGGTATGTAAGGAACTATGGCTCAACCTAACAACCACACGTGCGGCACTGTGCTTTTCACAAGCCTTCACGACACTGGCTCGTGCTAAGGCAGTTGTTGGACCAGACATGATCAATTCGAAGTAGCCTTCAAGTGCTTGCAGATTGCAGTGTGTGCTGCATATTGCTTCGTACTCTAAATCTCGGTGTACAAGACAGCGTTTCATGGGTGCCTCACGTCTGTGTGTGATTTGTGCTTACCCTTGGCAATAGTGTTTCGTGCACAAGGGGCTCCGGTATAGTGACGGAAGCAGATGCGCACCACCTAGTATGCGGATGTGAAGTCTTGTAGTCACAATGCTTTCTTACCCTTCTGCAAGCCGGCCTCCGCCGGAGGACCACGACTGTCGGTCGTTGTTGAATATGTGACAACAGGTACCGCAATACACTCCTTCAATTCCTACACAACACAAGCCTTTCAGCACATGCGCACCCAATATATTTGGCCTCATGGGAAGTCATCACAATGTCAGCTTGCATTCCGATCTTTCATTGTGGGCTTAAATCCACTGAAATTTCGCGCTAAATTTCAGCTTAAATTTTTCGACAGTCTCCTTAGGCTCGTCACGATGTAATTGCTGCAAAGCTGACTTACAACAAGAAGCATTTGCCGACAGCGAGAATTATTTCGCCGCACAAATACGAATTAAAAATTATTGTAGTAATTTACGTGGACGTGGATGACAACCGTCCAGCCAAACGGAACATGACACGTCGAGAGGAGTTATTTAGGAGACAGTTTTTACTGTCTGCGGTGCTTTGCACTCCAGCAATTGTTCAGGACCCGGGATCAAGTGAAACAAAAAAAAATATTTATTCAGAATGTTCTCGTAGAGACATACAGAAAACATGGAATTGAACATCCACAATTGTACCGAAGTGGAACTGTCGAATGGACGCAAATAACGGGCGCTCAATGTGCACAAATTTTCATGGTTTTCCAGTAAACCATTGTGCACATTTTAATCTGGTTTAGTTGAATTTTTATAGAGCGATCGTTTATAGACACTCTATAGAAAATTGTAGCAATCCCTATTCTCCAGGAAAATGACACCTCAACAACGCAATACTTCAGACATTGCTTGTCATCCACCTGTTGGACATTCATTTAAGTAGCTTGTACCACCCCCTATTTCTAATGAAGTCGTGGCATGACGTGCAAATCATTCACGGATTCCTAAAATATTCTTTTGTCTATAGTTATGCATATATGCTGAAATCTGCGTTCACTTTATCAAACTACACTGAGTTCTGACAGCAGCAAGCGCCTTGCAACCTGTCACTAATTATGCCGATACGCCTGGCCAGCACGTAATGGTCAACATTCAAATATTCCCTGGAGGGGTGATGAGCGTCCGCTAACTATGGCTGTTTGATTTCTAATATAGCTCTTCCTCTATACGTTATTTCACGTTTTGGTGCGATTTTATACGCATCTTTACTCACGTATACTGCTAGTGGCCCGTGTGCATGACTTTGGGCGCAGGTTAAACAACCCCAGATGGTCGAAATTGCGGAAGCGCTCCACTACGACGTCAGAGATGAGGGCTTTGGGACGTGAAACCCCAACAGATATATATTATACCAGCGTATACTTTGACCTGGGCATTCATCATCTGGCACGTAGTCTCTGTTTGGCGGAATGGAACATGCCAAGTATACGACGTACGATACTCCACCAAATAAACCCTACGCTGGAACTCCGACCTCCATCCGGACTTCGTCGATGTGAAGCTTCACTTCTTTGTCGGCTTTGGTTGGGAGTTGCCTTCACGAAGGCATACACAACATTAATTGGAATCACCGACAGTGCGGCATGCGAGGTCTGCAGTACTGAGGAAGACATTGATCATCTGCAATGCCGCTGTCCTCGATTTGCCTCCGAAAGACGAACTCTTTCTGATGCGATGCGACGATTGGACGATCGGCCGCTCTCCGTGCAGATGCTTCCGGAGCACCGTCACCATCGCTCGTCGGCCCACAATGCAGTTAAAGCACTTTTGTGCTTCTTAAGGACTACGGGCCTGTGTGAACGCTTGTGAGCGCTTGTGACAATTTTTACAGTGCCACCGCCACATACGTGTCAGTGCATCTATTGATGATTTCCTTTCTTTTCGCTCCCCCCTCTCTCTCTCCCATCTTTCCATTCCCCTTCCCTTTCCCCCGGCGTAGGGTAGCCAACTGGACTGCTGTCTGGTTAACCTCCCTGCCTTCTCCTTTTCGTATTCCTTCCTTCCTTCCATGTAAAATACATTCGAATGCCACAGCGCCTTCCCAGACCCAGTTTTTGTTACATTTATGTAATGTCATCTATTTTTACGATTTAGCGAAGTTGCTGCCTCGCTGCATTCCATTGACTTCAGCGGGATTCGCTTTGTCATTCGTCATTAGCCGACCAGCGAACGCTCAGTGAGCGCTTTTTATTCACCGAACACCGCAGCCACACGCAGCTCCACATTTCATCAAAATTACAGCGCAATTGGCAGTACAAAATTTCGTTTTCAGTGCGCTTCAGTGCTTTCGTAGCAGACGACGCTACCGCTTTTCCTGCCAAGCACGTCACGCCGACGGTGGCGCCAGCTCTTCCAGTGGTGGCCCTCGCGCCCATTAATTCAAGCATGAACGCAAGCTTGTAGCTTACGTGACGTAGCAGCTGCGGACAACAGCCTGCACAGCCATGTGCTCCACCGCTCTATATAAGGGTGATTCCGTTCGCACGCACGTTAAGTTACCAATTTAACGTGCTTACCCAAGGAACGCTAACGCTACCGACCCTATTCGAAACTTCCCTAACGTCACTTGTCTAGAATGTTCAAGCGGCCGGCTGCGGACTGCGCCTCGCAACGTGTTATAGCACATGTGCAGTAAACCACAAAAGTTTACTGACCACGCGAGCGTGTGCCAAACTAGTTAGTGCATATGCCACCTTTAGGTAGCAGTTGCGCATCTGTCTTCCAAACGCCGCTAGCAACCATGCATTGCGGAGAAGCTGACGTTCGGGCCAAGTTTTTTATTTCTCGACGCCGCCGCTGCAGCGAAGTGAATTAACACTAGTCACCGATAGTCAAGGTTTATTTCCGGTCTTCGGCACGCCAGCCATGTTAATCGGCGACACGGTAGGCATGTCACCTTCAAAAACGGAGCGCGACTTCACCGAATAGCTCGGGTTGCTAGCCAGACCTATGCGCAACCCTGCTACCTAAAGGTAGCATATACAGTGACTCTATGCCAAACCGTCTGACCGCGCCATCTAGAGGTGCGCCATATACCGCCGACCGCAGCTCTGGGCCGGAAACGGTTTTTATTGTTATTCACTGGTGTGTCAATTTACTACTGCAAGACGGAACATTGTTAGTTTGTTGCCTTCACGCAAAGTGCTTATCTGCGCTATGAGCGTCCCATTTCTACCTTGATAGCAGAATCAAAGCTACAACAGCGTGCTTCCAACGGCGTGCCGTTAGGCAGATATCACTTTGTGAGAAACTGCGACTGATAACTGTAATGCTGACAGACTGCTGTCGAGAAAGAACACGTAGCCGCAGCTGCCGTAGAGCGCGTTGCGTGTAAAAGTGAAAGGTGGAAAATAATCGTGAACAGCGAGAAAATTGCCAGGCCATCGATGAATGTGTCTTGGGCGTAGCGCTGCTGTCGATCACCACCTACGCAGCGGAAATGTCGCGAAGAGGCACGCGCTAGTGTGGTCCTAAATTTTTTGTGGTTCACTGCACCTAGCGTAGTATGACAATCAGTAGTGCATTACGGCATCGTTCTTCGCGTTTTTTTTTGCAAAGGCGGTGGCACATTGGCCTTCCTAAAGAAGTTATTCAACAGTGCCAACCGGTATCCGAAAAAATTACCACCACATTCTAGAACGTTCCTACACACAATGCTCTTTATAAAGGCGGCAGAGCCACTGCTTGTGAACGATAATTGGCAGCAACTCTTGAGAAGCGCTGCGTCATTTTCAGTCGAGCGTCGGTGCTCTACTAATCTGGGTCGAGTGGAGGACGCACTTAGTCCATGCTTGTTTGGGAGTGTGGGAGTTAGCCTTTTGCTAACGCGAAAGCACTGGCGTAGCTAGGGAGGGGGGAGCTCAAAACCCCGAAAATTTTCAATCTTGCATGTGCATGTGTACACGCACATAACGAACGCACATTTACAAACGCACACATACGAACATGCATGCTAACATAAAGTATGGTTGAACCCCAGCCTCTGAAATAAATTTCTGGCTACGCACCTACGAGGAGAGGTCAGAAAAAAATCTTTGCTCTGACAACACTCATTTATTACCTTCGACGTTCTCAGTCGATATCAGTGATAATTACCAGTACTTCTTCCCTTTCGGTCACCTAGACGCCCCCAGTTTTAAGTGCAAATTATTTCTTGGCGAACGAGCGCCACTTCCACTGTATCTTGTCAGCCAGCCACGTCGTTGCGCACTCGTGGTATCTCCGTCAACCGGATATATATATATACCAAAATTTGCGTGACATGACAGGAGCGTTTCAGGAACGCTAATACAAGGTCGTTATAAAAATGTCGTGACACGCATGTAATGCAAGTCATGATCTAACCACCTACATCATTGTGCTGTCGTGGTCTCCGATATGTTAATTCAAATAAGATTCACCTTTTCTCCACTATATTATCTAGTTCAATGTTACTTACGTTTCATTCACTTGTATAAACTAATTCACAAATAAAAATTTGATTCACCTTTGACATAATTTAGCATGTGATTCACCAGTCATTCACCTTAATTCACCCTTACAGCATTACATCTGCCACCCCCCTTTCCTGAAGTTTTCCGCACATCGCTAGGTATTTTAAACCTCCGAGATCGATCCACCTGACTTGTGGTATCATTTGCGTTCACACCACCGGATGCCGCATTTTAAATTTTTTTCTACTCGTGAGCCATATGAGGCGTTTACCTTAGGAAAGCTTTCGAGTTTCAGCGCAGCGGCGAGTTAGCGCCGCGAACGCGATGTTTCCGCCGAGCGACACTGAAGAGGAGCCACAGGACGGCTTGATCACTCAGGCAAGTATTTTTTTCTGTTTTCCCTACTTACCCGTGAAAAAAATCGGTTGGGGTAACGCGTGAACAGGGTTTGCGTTAAATATGTGCCTGTCTTTCTAGCTCTTGTCATGTCCTCACCCGCCATGGTAGTTTAGCAGGTAACGTGCCGCGCTGCTGAGCTCTAGGGCGCCGGTTCGGTTCCTGTTCATAGCGGCCACATTTCGGTAGGAACAAAGTGCCAGGAAACAGTGTCGTTGAAGTTACGTGCATGTTAAATCACCCCGAGTGGACAAAGATAATCTAGAGTCCCCCACTACGGACCACCTGATAATCGTGTCGCACATTTGCATGTAAATCCCCAGAATTGAATTTTTATTTATTGGTCTTCAGACGTGCCACAGCAGTCGTTAAGATTACTGAAAGGCGTACGCCCAAGGCTACCAGCGTGCTTGACCCCAAAACGAGACTTCGTGATAGATGCGGAAATTAAATTGCACTGCTGAGTTGACTTCACGCTAGTTCGCGGGGCCACATGAGGATTTGTCACTGCTTTCATACATAGGAACAATGAAGACATTGCCTGAGAGGCGTCGCCACAGTAAACGAATCCTTATAGCATAGAATGACGTTTCTTTCCTTGTCCTTTGCGTTGCTTATTCGTTATATAGAATGCTGGCTTAAACTTCTGTGTCGTTGTGCACATTTTCTTTCTTTGCAGGCTTTCGACACTAAGCTTGGGGTTGTACACGTCGATCCACAATTGCAAGGCATTCGCCAAGGGGCGTATGCAGGAAAAACCAACCTGCAGCCTCTTTGCCACTGATTCTTAGTCTACTTAACTCCTTTGCTTTTAACCGGGTCTTTTAGTCTGGGGTTATCAGCGCTGCTAGTTACCGATTGGTAAGCATAGGGACCGCAATTGCCTCCTAGAGCGTGAAAACGTTTCGGGCGCTAGGCAGGCGGGTAGGGAATGGATCAGGCCAGGAGACCAAAAGCCTACCGGACATCTGGGTGGAAGAGCTTCATCATGGTGCAACGATGACAAAATGGAATTGTAATACTGGAAGATGACGCAAAAACCACAGCGGGCACCCTCCGCTTTTACTAATGAATAGAAAACACAAGTGTACCCGTAGAGATCCTGAAGACGTGCCGACTTGCAGGATGGAGTGTTATTGCCGTGTATAGTTCAAATTGAGGTAGGAGACGAAGCTGCTACAGCCTCCCCCGTCGCTCCTCTCCCCTATATGTTGTGAAATAAAGGGAGAAGAAAGAGCTTAGCCAATGGGGACGTTAGTCGTGTGGACAGCTAACGCGTTTTCGTAGTGATGGTTCTGGTGCCGCCTTAAATGTACAGCTAATATTGCCATACCATAATGGTGAAAGCACTGTGTTCGATGTAAATTCGGCTCAGTGTTGAGTGCCGCAGCGCCATGACATGACCTCTGTCAACGGGCGTGCTCCAAGTGTTCCTACTCGGTGGAGAACAATAAATGCGCTGCCATAGCGGCGGGCGGCCGAATGCTTCCACAACGGACGACGCCGTTTCATGACATTGTCATGTCCTTGCGCACAAGGACTTCGGTGTAGATCGTGTCCGAGCAGGCACCAGCTGCATGTCTGCAAAAGCAGTTTGAACTGCCCCGCATAATCTTGGTGGTTAAGTGGTGCTGAATAGAGTTGGGGGGGAATTCATCGGGGTTGTCGCAGAGTCGTACTGTGAAGCATGTAAACCGCCATGTACCTGATGAGTTCCTTTAATGCGGAGGGGATGGCCAGGAGCACGAGGGGAAGTTGCTCGAATGAGCTCGCACTGGCATCACTGGCTGTTAAAGCAGCCTCGAGCTGACGATGCCAACGCTCCCGCACACTATAGTTTTATGGTTCACATAGGCAGTCTTCGTGGTGTACATCAAGGTTTGTCAGTTCGCGTAATAGTTGACATTCGAAACGATGATGCACTGATGACCACGGTAAATACAGCCGCCGACAAAGTGGACGCCAAATAAATGTAGCGTTGTCCTGTAGCTTTAACGCTTTTGGACGTGAGCGTGGAATGGTCCACCCAACCGAGAATGCATCGAGCACTATGGGTAGGGGGGGAGCATGTGGATACGAGGACAAGTGAACTCCGTATTCATGTGGTCAAAATTCGCGTCCGGAAGCCACATACATTGTACCAGTGAAACAATGAGACGGGAAATCTCCTCGCGTTGGTACAGGAAGCATTCACTTGCCCACTGGGAGACATAAAATTCATGCTGGGCAACGCGCCAAGAATTTGAAAGAAGCCAGGGTGACTCTCTTCATGAAATTTTTCGTTGAAGCGGCGACGGCAAACGTTGGCACGAATAAGCGTGAATTGTCAGTCGAAAGGTAAGACGATGGTGCCTGATGAGTAGGATAACGGCATTAGAGAGACGTTGTCGTGGTGTGTAGTTTAGCCAGCGCACACTGTTGCATCGCACGTTCTCCTCGTAGATTGCAAAATGCTTGTGCACATGGCGACTCTGCGGTGAAAGGCATCAATGGCAGTAGTGGCTGGACGTTCGATGTACTGAAGCCAACCGTGTCTTGTGGAGAATCTAACTCGTCGGTCGTGTGGTTTTCATGAAAAATGAGGAGCCTACGATGTGTAAGGGGGGGGGGGGGATTGTGCTTAATCGGAGTCATCTTAAACGCTCCCCTGAATGGTACAAAGCCAGAACTTCGTGACCGAATGCGTGGGGAACGTGTGTCCCAGGGGAGGAGCTCTGTGAAGATAACAGGAATTGGCACCTAGATCCGCGATGTCATTGTTTGGTAGGCGCCAACCGTAGAAGAGGAATCCTAAAAGACGATACGCTTCGGTGCTTGGGTTAGTCAGTTCGGCGAGAACTGGTTCAGCCAGGGCTTTCTTGGCAGCTGTGAATGTGCTGTCGGTAGTAAGTAGTAGGTGTAGTAGGTCTAATACAGCGAATCATCATGGTGCTGCACGCTCCAGAAGCCTACTTAAACGAAATGTGAGGTGTACAATCGTGAGCAAAAAAGGACGAAATTTCAAAGGCCACAAAGCTCCCGCAGCTTTTATGTAGACGTTGAGCATGAGAACCCTCCCAGAGCTTGTACTTCGACTGACAAATGAACTCGGTCATTAACCGGTGGTCGGGGAATTCGATGTCATGAAAACCTAAAATGTATCTCCCTACGTTGACGACGAGCCGTGCAAATGTCATGCGTAAGTGGGAACGCTGCTGGAGATAAAATTCCAATGAGCCGGTCAGCTACAATGTCAAGCACAAAACCGAACCTGCGAGAAGCATGCTGACAAATCCCTCAACCGTTCGAGCCATGCTTTTCAGCCCAAAATGACATGGACACCTCTACTGCTGACCCGAAAGTCGCGGGTTCGATAGTGGCCGCTGTGGTCGCATTTCCATGGAGGCGAAATACTAGACGCCCGTTTACTCTGCGATGTCAGTGCACGCTAACGAACACCAAATGGTCAAAATTTCCAAAGCCTTCCACGGGGGCGTGCCTCATAATCATATCGTGGTACGTAAACACCCAGGTATTGACATGGCATCGCACGTACCTGGAGAGGCAGAATGGTGACAGTTGAAGCCCTTGAAATATCAGTGGGCGCTTACAGGGTTTTATGATACGCATTATCAATATCATCTCTGTTGTTAGTGCCAGCGAGGGAGACCGACCTCTATATTTGTTTGGGCCTGTGGATAACTACGGGTGACAATACTGGTATTAAGTGCGGTAGTCAAAGCACGGACAATAGTCTCCATGACCGAGTTTTGTAACCAGTTGCAGACTAGATGACCAGTAGCTCAATGATGGACGAATTATTCCTAAGTGAAGCACTTTGTGAAATCTCTGCGACTGAGGCAAGTCTTTCACAAGCAGAGTCTTGAGGCCGGCAGAAAACTGGGAATGCCGTGATAGTCACGATGTTGCGGAGTCACGTTGTGGCCAATCCCGAGGACGAGATTAGGGCTCGAGTTCCAGGTTTTCAAGAAACTAAGATTCGGCTGCATGATTTCGTGGACCTCGACGAGAACTGAAGCGAAAGTCATCAGGCGGAAAACTACCAGCAATGGCAGTGCCGGCGGAGTCGGCACCAAGAGCTCGCAAAGGGCGCTGGCGTTCACATATGAGGTTGTTGACTTGGTTCCTTATTTTCCTATAGTGCAACTCGTCTTAGGTGACCTGACATGAGTCGACTGGTACATGGGTCTAGGTAGTGCCCCAGTCCTGCTTGCTTCTTCCTTGCACTGAATGATAGTAACTCGTGCCGGCATCTGGATGACCCTCTCCCTCGCCTTTCCTTTTCCTCTCTCTCTTTTCCGCTGCATAGTTCACCTTGTTTTTCTGTGGCGTCGTGTGCTGAAGTCCTTGGACGTCGAAAGGTGAACCTGGCACACACCTGCTTCGAGGACACTTATTAACCCTTTCAGCCCTGGATTTTTTATTTTGGTCGGGGACTTTTTTTCTGCGTGTTTTCCTAATAGTTATGGCCTCAGAAGACCACAAACGAAAAATTGAGCCAGTGGTGCAAGTAATAATGGATTTACAGGCATGACATCAAATTAGGTCATCAGGGCCCAGCGGTTGTGAAATGAGGAAAATAGCATCTTTTTTCCGGCTATTCACTAGAGTACACAAAATGTGAACCACGTCTCATTTTTCAGTGTGATACTCATTGAAACAGCTTCGGTACGTCGATCTGAAAATGGCGCTCAGCCGCCTCAGCTGACCCGCCTCGGCGTCACCCATGACTTCGGTCAAGCTTCTTCTTCTTTGCGGCTCCCAGCTCCGCAAGCATGTCACCATTTTGCTGTCATGGCAGTGGGGATCATTGAAGAAGTATTCCCACAAGAATGGGCAGTTTTGGTTTCATTCCCGAGGTGCCATGGGAAATGTTTTGTGATGGTGTCAATTGACACCGCCAGGGCCGAAAGGGTTAAGGTAAGTTTAGCAGACACAATCGGCGAAAGTGAATTTGCTTAGCCAAAATGTAAAAACACTGCGTTGCTTTGCATTCTTTGCTGATCCTAGATTACTGTGACTTACGTGTTGCAGGTCGATCCTCAACGTGACAAGAATGAAAACATGACAGAGAGAAGGGAAGCGAAGGACAAAGGTACAGCGTGTATGATTAAATAGGTAACAGTTCTGTTTTGAATGCAAAGAATTTCTTAGCGAACTCCAGGCACTTTAGAGTTCCCCTTGGCCTGGAGCAAACTCCAGGCCAAGGCGAAAGCCGACGACTTTCGTTAGAGCACTCCATGCGGCTGAAGCGACTCCCGCAACAAACAGCATGAACAGACAACTGTGCCACAGTGTCTGCGATGTGTAGACGCTGACACCGGAAGCGCTGAGGATGTTGTGGTGTCGCGGTGAGGCCGTGAGGTAGCCGCACGCGCTAACAAAGGCGGCTGGCACCCGGCAACCACGAAAAAGCCTCAGCCATAAGCGCGGAGCGAGACGTAACACTTATTGTGGAAGATTATAAAGAAAATAAATCTGTTTCTATGACAGCCACGAAATCTGGCTCATGTTGTCGTTAGGACCGGTGGCTACGTCAGAATGAGTTTCAAGCCCATGAGAAATATATATTTGTTCTTAGACTTGTAAGACATTTTAGAGTGCAAACATGATGCACGTAAGGTGTTCCGTTTAACTTCCCGCTGGGGTTTAGGGCGGCAATTCTTAGTTGAAAATTACGTAATTGGTTTCAGGACCTCTCTTTCCGCCTAATTTCATTCGACTGCTAGAAGAGTGAAGTGAATTCGCCAGTACCCGTTTTTCACAGGGTGGTAGCATCACAAAACAAATCGTGCACGTAGCATATGGACCAAACGTATCTGCCGCCGTTCCCGAAATTTCCTCGATGTTTAAAAAGTTGCGTTCATCTACAAATTCGCAAATGTCACGTCCAGTTTTCACTAAAGCGTGTCCAAGAAAGCTTCGCTTGTACGTATGTCATCGCATTTTTTTAGGTTCTCGGAGGACGTAAGACGAAGCTCCGGCGAGAAAGTTTATTCAGGAAAGTTCTGGAAGTTACGACATAGCGTACTTGGGAAGTCATAGAGAGTGAAAATGTTTTGCTTGTCTCTTTGCAGATTTAAGGTTGCTGCGGCATCTGTGCGCCAGGTGGCGCCAAAGGTCGACGACGAGGAAGGCGAGACAGCCTAGAAGGGCAGACTCACTAGGTGCAATGGCCGAAGATGCAGCGAATATGACGCCAGAATAAAGTATCGATGACGCGTTGATTTGTTGTTTTCTTTACAGTAGAGCGTCTGAATCCCAAAGGAGGGCTCAGAGTAAGACACAGCAAAATAATGTCCTGCTTTAATTCTCCCCCCTTCCCCAGACGGTAATGGTTTTACTTCATTTTGTTAACACCTCCTCCCTAATACGTACCGGAATACTACGTTCGATGTCGGTGGCATCGACTTTGTCTCAAAGAAACAAGCGAACAAAATATTGCTCGTCGCTATTTTTACTTACCAAAAAACAAACTGACGGTGCAGTCACTTAAGCTCAGCTATAAGCTTAGCTATAAGTGAACGTTAAGGAGCCGCAGATGCTCCAAGTTCAGCGTCTGTCTTCTCCTGTCTCGTGTGTTGCTTGGCATGAACCCCAACATGATCATTTAATCGAGGATGCCCCGCTCCCCCCCCCCCCCACACACACAGTGCAACGTGCCTCATAATCGTTGCTTTCGCACCAGTGCGGATGCATAAATAAAAACACATGCGTTTAATGAACCATAAGTAGTTCGAAGTCACCACTTTTCTTCTTCGCTGCCTTCGTCCTCGCCAATATCCTGACTGTTCTGAAAGCACGTCTCAAAACGACCTAAGGTCACACTCTAGAGAACACGTGCTTTCCTCTTCCGACAGCGATTGCACATATATAGTTTGGATACGCAGACATGGGCTGAAAAGGGTTACAGGAAATAGCACGCAAATCACTATGAAAAACACCCTCCCCACCTGGTACTTGTTTTACGCGACAGTTAGTGAACTGAAAGACACAGCTGTTTCCGCAGCAGCGAATACCTGAATCTCGCACCCACGTGCTCATCTATTCGTTCGCACTGTCATGCTTCATCCGGCGTGCAATAGGTTGCTTCCTGGAAGATATAACATCCGCGTACACAGCTTACTCAGTAGATGGTGAAGACCTATTCAAATTAAACCTCGTTTGTTTTTGAAAGATAATTCCTGCCCCTCCTTGAGTCTCATAGCATTTTCTTTTTCTGCTTCAAGGATATTCTTATATCACAGGGTTTGTTATTAGGTTCGTGTAAATATGACACAACGCCACAGTGAGAAACGAAAGCTGGCCATCAATCGTATTCCAATAGTAACTCTACACTCACTCGTTTGACGAGGGGATGAAAGTGGAAAAGTGAAGGTGTCAAGGAACTGCTGCTGTAAATTCTGGAACGTTTCACTGCTCTGTTACGGAGGGTTACAGGCACTTGCTTTCGATTAACGCGACGTGCAACCTCCACGCGATAAGTAACTTAGGCAATTGATCCGCCTTTTGGCTGTACCTTGAGCATTTGGGCGACGTTGTGACATGGATACTTTCACATGGCCGTCGCGTTGAAGAAGGCAGCAGTCGGCGTGTTCAAGACGAAGCTCTTTATACGGGCGAACTTTTGCCCAGAAAATGAAAATTTAAAGCACAAGAAATTCACGCTACACGCTCATAGTGACAAGCGCTGTCGTCGGTCGTAGTAATCTGATCTGCAGTAAAGCGCGTCGGCATTTGCTGCCTTCTAATGCTAGACTTCAGCTCAACATTTTGCGAGCCATTTTGCGATTTTCCGAGCGAGAACGTCTGTTTTAGGCCACCTTGTCAGTAAAGATGGTGTCCGCCCATCTCCCGATCAGATTGCTGTTGTGATTCGCTTTCTTCGCCCAGAAAATTGGAAACGCTTGCGAAGTTTTCTTCGCCTGGTGTCTTGCACTGCCTCATAGGTCTTTTGCTGCCATTGCGTCACCACTGCACAGGCTGCTGACGTCAGACACTGCTTCACTTGGACGGATGACTGCGAGTTTGCGTCGCAAGTCCCAAGCGTGCTTTAAATCAGACCCAGTGTCACCTCACTTTGTTTAGGGCGCACCGACCTTTTTCCACACCGTGCAGGTGACGATGGGATCGTCGTTGTCCTTTGCAGCGGGATATCACTTCTCAGGAGAGCAGCGTTGCTTATGCCAGTAGGGCCCGATAACAGCACAAATGTCTAACTTGTAGTGTCGGCTACGGAAATGTTTCGGCCACATCCTTATGATCGCCATTTCACGGTACTTACCAGACATCACGTCTTACGCTGCTTGTTGTCACTGAGACATTTGTCTGGCCGCCATGGTCGCTGGGTATTGCGGTTGCAAGAGCTCAGTTTTGACGCTATGTACAAGTCCCGCAAGAAAAAAACAAAGATGCATACTCTCTCTCTCTCTCTCTCTCGTTGCCCCCTTCACCTTATTCTTCGAGCCCGTCGTTTGCATTCTCGTCAGGGGATGATGACGGCACATATGCGCTTCCGTTATAACAACTCGTGGTTACTGGCACAGCCTTCCAATCGGCATATTCAGCTCTCCACATGCCAACGTGACGATCCAACCGTAGTTTACAACGCCTATATGGAACTACTTCTTTTAATGCCACTTAACATCGCCAACTAAGGCAGCTTAACCTCGAAAACAATGCGCTTCGCCGCTGTGTTTACGATAGCGATAGGCACTGGTGGGTGCAAATCCTCCACGTTCGCTGCGTACGCAAGTCTTCGAATCCCTTCACGACCACCCGTCTGTTGGCCACTTGCACATTGATAAAACATAAAACTCTCTAAGTAGGCGTTTATTCTGGCCTGTTGTCTCTAGCTTTGTGGCCAAGTACGTCGCTTCTTTCACAACTTTTCCTCCTTCTGGCTCGTTACAGCCCACCAAACGTCCCGAGACATACCTCGTTTGACCTCTGCTCATAACTCTAGCAGGTGGAGCTCTTTGGCCTTAGATGCCCTTGCGCCAATAAAACATAATAATAAATAACTCTAGCAGGTCGTTGATGGATGGTGAAGTCTGTCGATCATATCGCACGATGCGCAGAGAACGCTCGAATTATCTCCAGTCTGCATCAGACGTCACTGTCTGCTTTCTGGAAGCCATTGTGTTGCGTCATAGTGCACCTCCATCCAGTTGTACCCACGGGAAGTCTTTCCGGTTTAGGGTAATTACTGACAACCTGCCAATCTCAAATTACTGGCACGAGGGAGTGATTTCATCGCACACAAACACAAATGATATCAATGTACATCTGTCCCAAATACTGAAACTGGGAGGCAATTTTACACTTGTGACGTTTGCTCACAACGACGCTGTCCAACGTACTTGGTATTCACCTTCCTGCCTCGCTTACGGCCGTTCGTCGATGTTTACCACCGAAGGCTTTCTTAAATGCCCGAAAAAGCACCTCGACAAGTATATCGGAGCAGTTATCTAAACTTGACAACTGTCGACAATGGGCTTGACTTAGTACCGAAGACAGTCAACAATACCGCAAGCAGCATTACGACAGCTCTCATGCAAGAATGTTGGACAATGGCCTGGTGATTCTGAAGTTCCATCCTCTATTTTATTCGTGTGCAGGGGCAGAAGTAAATGAAATTGCTTTGAGCGTTTTTGAACACCTTCACAAAAACAGAAAGGTGGCAGCACATGTTTGTACAACAAAAAAGTGACCTTTATCGCATCCACACAATGATTCCATGTTAACTTTTAAACTAAAATACTTACTCGTTCTCGCACTCATTTTGTTCATTTTTTTTTGTCTCTCACTCTCGTCAATGTTCTGTATGTCAGATCTTCAGAATACGTCAACCATGGTATGCATTTGCGCTGAGAGATACAGAAGTGAAATAGGTTGTTGATCGATAAAATGATAAAAAGTATTGCAGTACAGCCTCTCATACATCGCTAATCCGCACCTCTTGGTGACCATCAAAATTGGGCAAACGTTTGGAGGACTTTGGCTCAGTTCTAATTTATTCGCAAGGTGTATTGCTGGCACATTAGCGCAGACCCAAAATACTCCTTGTCACATTCATTCTACGTTGAGGAGAGCTATAAGGTGGGCTAGTTGGTGTTGATTCATCTTCAAAGGTGCGCTTAGTGAACAGACACAAACGAAAAAGTACAGGACATAAGGCAACGAGCGCATTTCTACGTCGACGAAATTTTTCACGGGTTTAAGCTCCACAATTGCGAACATGTCTCCGAGAGGAAGCAAATTCTATCAACAAATGAGTCACTGCACAATTTGTTTTGCAATCATATCCCGTAGAGGCGTTGACTGGGATAAATATACCTTGTTATTTTGCTAAATAAAAAAAGCAGCCTTTATACTGAAATGCTGGAGCGTGTTCTACACTGACGCGCCGTAAAGTTGAATTATAGAACTGTTTCTTCAAAGCCCTAAAGCTACAAGGGTGAGTAATGTCCTATGATTCGTACCGCTAAGCGAGGAAAGCGTCCGATGTCCCCGGCAAGATCACGCCCGTCTTCGACACATGAAGACCGAGCCACCCGAGCCTATAAGCGTCGCCCACTCCACATGGTTTCCTGACGCGTAGCAACCATAGGGCATCTTTATGGCTGTCCGCATTTGCCTGTAAATCACCAGAGTGAGCGCCCAGAAAAACACGGAAGCACTATCAGTGCTTACACTGCGATGCGTACCAGGAATGAGGTACGACTTCTGGAAAGTGTCAGTCCAGCAGCCCATGAGCCCCGGCCGCCCGGCGCGCTCTCGCCACCATATCGAGTTGGCCCCGTGTGTTTACGCTAGAGAGCGAGTATTCCCACTGTTGTAGGATTTGGTGTGAGATGGGTGGGTTGGCGCTCATGAGCGGACCGGCCCAGGTGTCGTGGTAAAGCGTATCCGAACCGTTGCGGTCTGGCCACAGCTGCTACTGGTATGCACTGATAAGGTGTCCGTTTGTAGCTGCCGTCACGAAACTGTTTCAGCTTACCTGAGAGTCGCGCGGTGGGGTATGTCTCCTGCGCTGGAATCTGTAGTTTATATTACCCATTTGTCGTATTAATTAAACATGGATTGCGCCCATTTTTACGGTATTCAGGGAACTGCGGTTCATTCTAACCCCTTCAGGCACGAATTATGATGCACTGTCTGCGAATGTGTCAAATTTACATAATTCCGAGGAACTCGATATTACATTCCATAAAAAATGATGTGTTGTTTTGTGTGAGTTTCAGTAATTAACTGTAATTAGCATGTAAATAAATACTTCATTATTCTGTTGTCAGTCACGTTCCGTTTTGGCATAAAATAAATGAAATCATAAGCTCTAAATATGTGCGCAATTATGTTTTGGTTGCATTCATTTCGAGAAAAGAAAAGTGATACTTTTGACGTCAGCCCTGGCACGCGTCACATCGAACGACTCGTCGAACATTGCAGTGCATTCACCAAAATGATCGGCTACATTCATACGCAGCATGCCTAGGTTAAGTCAAGACATACCGACTATGGAGAAGGTTCAATTCGTCTATTGAGCAATGCAGCTTGCTCCTTTTCGGCCACAAGTTGACTCTACTAGCATAAACAAGTTGTATACACAAACGTAACCACCGCCGCTGACGGGGCCAAACAACCATTCTTGCTGCAGTGTGCACGCAACCATCCATTGGGACACCACCTCCTGCTTAAGTTTTTTTGGCACGAAAGTTGCTGGGCCAAATTTGGTGCGATGGTTTATTGATCCCCTTAAAGTGCTTGCAGATTGCGGTGTCTGCTGCATATTTTTTGGCGCTCTCAGAGGGTACAAAATTCAGGTGAGTCTTCACCTCTGTGTCGCTTGTTGAATTTAACCTTACCACTGAGTGTTTCGTGTCCAAACTGCTCCCTTACAGTGAAGGAGGCAGATACGTGCCACGTACTAGTTGCATGTGCAGGCTTTTATTCGCGCTGCTTTCGTATCCTACTGCAAGCCGGCCTCCCCGACAGGACCACGACTAGCTGTGATCATTGGGTACATCACAGCGCATACCATGAAACGCTGCTACAATTCATACGCAACACAGGCCTTTCAGCACGTACTTATACACCGAGAACTCTTGGCCTTATGAAGTCATCACAATGTCAACTTTCATTTCCATTGTGGGCTGAGATTCACTGAAATGTCTCCATCATTTCCAGCTCCTCAGGTTTTTAGACAGCGTTAGACACTTCCCAAGGAACACCACGATGCAATTGAGTGCGACATCAAGACATAACTTTCAGCACAGATCACTATTTAATAAACAAGATTGTGATTTATATGGATGTAGATGGCGCTAAGCCCTGCCGTCAAGCGGGTTTGACACATCGAGGGGAGGTGTCTAGGATGCGGTTGCTACGGTCTTCAATGCTTTCGATTTAGATGGGCAATTGTTCAGAATACAGAGACAAGTGAAACAAGGAAAATATTTATTCGAAACGTTATCGCACATACATAAAGGAAATACATACATTTGAACATTCACAACAGTTTCCAAGCGAAACTATCGAGTTCATGGAACTAACGGGTTTTCAGTGCGTAGAAAGCAGAATGGTTCTTCCGTAAAGCAATGAGCAGATTTTAATTTGATTTGAGTAAATTTCGGTGCCATCGTTGAAGAATGAGCACTACGGAAAATTTCAGTAATTTCTATTTTCTCGTTAAATGGTACCCCAACCACGCTGCACTGGTCAGGCACAATTTCTCAACTGCCTGTTGGGCTTTGGTTCAGGTAACTTGTGCTGCGCTTTTTTACCTATGAACATGGAGGAAAATGAAGAGGACACAGTAATAATGTGCCTTCATTGTGATGACTGCTTATTCTCAAAGTAAAAAAAATGATAGAACGGTAGCATAGCAAGTGCGACACACACATTGATCACGTGACTTCTAAATCTTTCTTGCATTTTCAAATATTCCTTCGTCTATAGGTATGCATTCAGGCTTAAAAATCACTGCGTTCACCTTATGAAACTGCGCTGAGTTCCGACAGTAGAAGGCACCTTACGACCTGTAACTAACGCTGATATGCCTGACCAGCACATGAAGGTCCTAATTTAAATATTCCCTGAAAGGGTGATGAACCTCCGCTTTTATGTAGCTGTTTCATTTCTAATATGGCTCTTTTTCTACACGTAATACCACGTTTCAACGCGATTTCTAAGGATCTTTATGAACGTGAACCTGAACATCGGCATTCAACTACTATATATTTAGCTGTCATAGTGCCTCCCCAGGCAGTTTTTGCGACATTCATGTAATGCCATCAGTGTACACGCTTTAGCGAAGCTGCTACCTCGCAGCGTTCCAATGACTTAAGAGGGATTCTCTTAGTTTCCCTGAATAAACATAACCAATCCATTCGAATTCTAAGACTTGCACTGTTAGTGCTACGTTATAGGGAAGGCAAGTGCTGCGGCGTTCAGCAGAAACAAAATACTAGCAACACATCTGGGCATGCTCTTCCTCCAGCCTGGGATAGACTTTGCATATATTCAATTCATAAACACTGTAAGCATGTAGGATCTGAGGCGAGCCCTGGTTCAAAAGCAATGGTTTGCACGAGGGGAATACCGGAATCCCGTTTTCGAGGATTCTCGCACAGTGAAGTCTTTAGGCAACATACAGCAATGCTACCTGCCAACCAGGCGAACTCGAAATTCGGGATAATCGTGAATAAGCCGGGGGGGGGGGGCAGCATCGTCAGAAACGAATGATTGTCAGCAAAGTTAGACGTTGGTACTTGTAATTATACAGCGCGTGCATGCGTGTGTAATTAATGGCCAAAATTTGCTGTTTCTAGTGACAGCGTGTAGCCCCTCGCCAATCTTAATGCGCTTTTTCGCACGACACCGTTGTACTGCAACGAAAATGACTTAGGCGTTCCGCACGCGATCGACAGTGGTGTTAGCGCTCTTTTCGGGAGATTTATGGCCGTGCACGTATAATCAGAAGGATCGCTCAAAATATACCGGGCTGATAGGGAGAGATGGAAGGTATGGCACAGCTCGAATTTCCAATGAATTTCTAATTATCGTTGGACATGTTGGATGATGTCTCTGGCATAGGGCATCTGTCATTTCCGTGTGGTAAAACAAGAAAACCACTACAACGCGTTGCCTCCGAAAATGAGTACGCCGCCAATGTATTAGCTAACTGCCTTGTGGGAAAGCAGCTTTTAAGGATATATACGAGGCTAAGTCAAATGAAAACCGAGAGTGTGCAATCGAAGAAGTGAAACATGGCGCCAGTAGTGTGTGTATTTACAGACATGTTCTTAACAGTGCACCGGATCTTCAGGTCGCAGCTTCACGAAGGTGCAGAAACACCGGCTCAGACACCGTGTAAAAAAAAGGCCTCCCCACTACAAACTTGCACGAAGGCAGCAGAAGAGTTGTCCGCCTCGGTGTTAGTGCTTACGGTGCTCGGTTCCTGACCTGAAAGCGTCGGGTGGGTTCGATTCAGGACGCGGAGGTCGCATTTCGAGGAAGGCAAAATGCTAGAGGCCCGTTTACTGCGCGATGTCTGTGCACGTTTAAAGAAAACCAGATGGTTGAAATTACCTGAGACCTCAACTGTGGCGTATCTCATATTCATATCGTGGGCACTATACTTTCCAAAGCGCTTGCGATTTTCATTTGAGTGGCCCTCGTAAAACAAATCCACAGACGTCTTCGCTGGAGCACTTTCTATTTCGCTGGGACCGGAATGTCCTCCATACTGAGGTCCCTGTAGCTTTCATAGGCGCCAATGGACTTCAATAACCAGGGAACGAGGGCTTCAAGGCGCGCGTACACCCCCGGCATGTCGTCCAGCGCGCACCCGATGCCGTAGGATACGATGCCGACTTGAAGGTAGCGGCCATCTTGGACTCGTGTCATCATCGGACCTCCCGAGTCTCCCTGCGATTGAAGGGACAAGTTAGGAAACGTGTAGTTTGAAAAGTTGTCGCAAATAAATGGATGTAATGAAAGAAATTCATATGGTTTCACCAACAAGCATCGCAGTTGAAAATTTGTCCTCGTAAGGATTTTAATTTAGAACCCCGGACCAATGCCTTACCCGGGCAATCGCTCTATCATCTTGGGTAATCAAGGAGGCTAACAGACTGCAGTGCGAGCGTGAATTAGCCGGCAAATCGAAGTAATATAAAAAGTGAGTTCTGCAGAGGTCTGCAAGGTAGTGGGAAGTTAAGGACATGGTTCCAACGTCTTTTGGCGTGCCGAATATTTGCTCGCAAGTGATGCGAGCACATCTCGCACATCCTTTTCCAGCGTAGAAAACACTCCTTATGCTCCTCCTGTCTGTGGAGCATCCAATTCCCAATTTCAGACTGTAAGGAAAGCATCGTTGCTTCAGTCATTGATTTTAGCGGCTTGCAGTCCGCTCAGTGTTGTGCAAAAGCTAGAAACGTTGTCGAACATGCTTTGCGGTTATGTGCGTTTCAGTGCTTTTGGACGGTTATCTTTGATTGTATAAAACACCCCATCCACGATTAGTTGGGCCATGATAGGAGAACCAAAGTGTACTCGATGTACCTTGTTTGAGTTTATAAAGCCGTTCTATAGTGACAAAGTGCAGCTCTATGCGAGCGCAAGGAGCTCAACAGTGCAGTCGGTTTCGTCTATGTGCAGGTTGCGGGTACTGAGATATTTCTAATCCTTGCATAGGAACCACACCTACCTGACAAGCATCGGTGTTAAGCCTGTACGCACAGTACATGAGGTCTTTCCGGTAGCCGGTGTGCTGGAACTTGTCGGCGCAACGTGCGTTAGGCACGACCTTGACGACCGTGTACCGAAGGTAATCCACAGCCTTGCCGTCTGCAGATTGAAGGGTGAGAAAGGCAAGATACCCTTGTTAGGTAACAGACCCAACTCTTTGCCAATTTGTGAAAATGGAATTTAAATTCGTTTTTATATGCCTTTATATACCCAGAAGCAGAACACATAATTGTAAACACGCCAATTTACGCCCCCCCCCCCCCCCACTGTGCAACGACCGTTGATTTTTATCGGCATAATGTAAACACGCCGCGGGTGGGAAGAAAACAAGTTGCATAAAAATAGTGGCTAATTTAAAAGTGCAGCATCCACAAAGCAAGTCAAAGGCTACATATACAACGAAGGCAACTGTGATAACTCCGTAAAATATGTTACGCCGTTTGATGTTGATAGTTTTCTAATGTATCAATGAATGAATAGGATGCATCTTTTACGAAATAATGCGTTTTACATTGCTTTAATTCTGTTACTTTGTAAGAGAATGCATGGAAGCGATCCAGCTGTTACCGTATTGCTGCTGTTCTGACTAATAATAATTCATGCTTGTAGTGCGCTGCCGGTGGACACGGACCAAGGAACAAGGAAAACAACACAAGATGATGATACATACCAACTAGCCCCTGTTGCCGCCCTACTAATAAGTAATAGTCTCCATGCAAGAGCTGTAGGTTTAAAACAGTACAAACGGACAGCTACATTGAAGCTTCTTGAGCACTGATACAATAATGATGTGGCAACAAGTTGGCGAGACATTTACTGTTCAGCCTAAGCTACACATTAGCAGCCACCAAGACCGTCGCGACGCTAGCCTGCTGAAACATAGAGATTCACATTGTTTCTGGTAGGAAACATCCCTGAAGTTTTTTGCGCCCAAATGTCGCACATGGCTATATTGATCAACAGGATGTGTAAACGCTGCGACACTACGCCTCCGTAAGGAAACACGCGATTCTACGCAGCTGCTCGCTTTTCTGATGCTGTGGCAGCTGGCGATGATTAAATATGTCTGGTCGGTTTGTAACGGGTGCGCTTCTAAAACACCCACACGGGGCGCAATTCACGTGTTTTGACGCCTGGTGCAATTCTACGCTTCTGCCACGCAATATTACATGCGTTAAGGAAACTCCTTCCACTACATGACATTCACAGCGTTTTTTTTTTCGAAGCAGCTTCAAGCAATAGCGTGCCTCTGGTAGAACACATGCTTGTCACGCAAACGGCCCGGATTCGATTCTCACTCGAACCTCAGATTTTTATTATTTATTTTATTTGCATCTTCCTCGATTTTTCGGTCACGGGCAAGGTCATGGTTTTTCCCTCACAACCAGAGACACCGACACCAATGCCGACGCCGGAATTTCTGCAAAGAGAGCTCTTTAGCGCTATCGCGATCAAATAGCTCTGCCTCGCATTGTTCTAACACCACGTTCCCCGCTTACGCTCTCCCCAAGAGAAGTTGCGGCCGGGCTAGAGGGGAGCCACGACGCGCGTTGCGTTTTCCTCTAGCCCAGACATGGTGTGACTTATTTTGTTGACTCTTTAACCTGCTGCGGGATGGCGACCTTGGTCCAAGTTCTGCGTCCAATAAGAGACGCTGTTCAGCCTGTCACACCGCTTTCTCTGATTACACTCTCACCGCTAACTACTACAGCTACCAGCCTACCACAAAAGTCTAATATCATTGATCATGGACGTTAGTCGTCGGGATGAGATACGCCACCAAGCATCGACACGAGTGCATCCACACTAAACGGTGCTATAGCTGCAAAACACCAATATACATTGTGCAAAACGTACCGTAAACATTCAGCTAGGTTTTTTTTTTTTTTTTTCGTTGAACTCACGGGCAACCTTCATTGAGATCGCGAGCGCGTGCGGAGGCACGTGGCGGCCTCCCGCGGCGGGCGCAGTAACTATGCAACCAACTATGCCCCTTAGCCACTGGCCGTGAATTTGGGTATATGGCGCGGTCATTTGAGTATATGACATCATTTGTAGGGAGAAGAGGGAGCTATTATCTGAACTTGAGAAGTAATTGTAAATTCCAGGCCACGTGCTGCGCTATAGTGATTGGCTCACGTGTTCTCAAGAGCCTCGACTACCGACCGGCAGCGTTTTCTAACCATGATGAAAAAATGTTGCAGAACCCCTTAAAGGCGTCAGTTAATAGAAGCAACGATGACGTCACCTTGGGAAAGGAAGCCCCAACCGGCAACGACGACGTCCGAGTTGAAGATATTCACGGGCGCAGACGGAACACATATTGGCCTTGCGTTGTTTCCATACTCGAATTCGTTATCTACCTGCACGAGAAAACATCATCATTTATAAACATAATCTAAAAGGCGAAGTCGGTCGGTATTTATTTCCACGTTGGCCTGTGTATGCATATGCAAGATATTTTCGAAAACATTTCGGAATACACAGCGTGATAATGCCGGTAATCGAAAGGTTGCCCATCGCATTCCGCAATCCATGTTGACCGACAAATGTATACGTGGTGTGGTCGGCTTGTTGATGAGTCGGCGTGTTTCGCCAATTAAGGTACGTTAGAGAGGACGCCTAAAGCGACGGTTGCATTTGAAGTAGGATATCCTCTACTCCCGTTACCTTGACTAAGTTGCAATGATTGCTAAAGACAGAATACAAAGCTAAGCTTTAACGGGACACTAAAGAGCAAAACAATTTTTCTCATATTAGTAAAGTAATCTTTCGCGATACCAAAAACACCACGCTTGCTGCGAGAAGACTCTTAGTAAGCGAGAAAACGCGCGAAAACAAAATGTGGGTGGCGACGTCACCTTGAAGTTTCCGCACCATTCGCGCTGACGTCACATGTTTCGACGGCGCCTACTGGGGACTACGTAGTTCCTAGTCGGTAAAAATGAAGCATGTTGACCTTTGACGGGGCCACAGACTTAACATACCAAATTTGGCGTTAATTTGTCAAGCCAATGGCGCCAAAACACAATAACTACACTTTGAAATCTGTGACGTCCCGCGGGGAGATTTCGGCGCAAAATTAAAAAATGAAACATTGAACTTGATTTTCTCTTCCATTAATAAACCTATAATGGCGAAATTAACGACATTAGAGTTCTCAGAGCACAATTTATCGACCTAGGCTGATTCGTCGTTTCTCTTTATTGTCCCTTTAATTAGCTATTGTATAGTGTCACTCTACATTTTGCGCGGTGCAAGGTCCTCTATTATGGGTCAACCTCCCCCCCCCCCCCCCCCCCCCCCCCGTTTATCGGGAAAAAATGAAAACGAAGCGATCACGCGCTGCTTACGCTGACCAGACTTTCGTCCCTGGCTTTCCGTGGGTAAGGGTGAGAAGTAAAATTTTCGGAATGAATCAGGGGTTCTGGACAGTCGTTATCGTCAAAAACCTGTGTGCCCATAATCCAGCACTTTAAAATTCTAATTCAATTCAAGGTATGGCGGCACACTTGGCGCCACCTGTAGATGACTATGGGACTGGGACAGTGCACACTCCTTTTGCCCTCCACTCCCCTACTCTTAGCTGTGCGCACCCCTGTAGTCTCAACTACAGTAGATCCATTATGGCGCGGACTGTTTCCATTATTCGTTTAATGGGACACTGTTGGTTAAACAGGAAATAAGTTCAGATGAATAATAAGCTTTGTATTCGTGCAAACACAATGCACCGTAAGGAAGTAATTGGAGAGCCAGAAAAAATGCAAAATCAACGCAAGTAATGCCTCCAGGGTTGTTCCGCAGCACCTTCCAATGATAGCACATGCATTTGCACTGTCATGCTGTGGGCTGGTTAATTACGTGGGTTACGAGATGAAGTACGTATCATTGTGAAAAAAAAAAGGGCAAAGCATGATGTTCACAAAGTACGAGAACTACGTGACGGTTTAGTACTTTCGGATTAATAATAATAATATCTGGGGTTTAACGTCGTACTCGAGCGGACATAAATGCAGAGGCTATCCATGTAGCACATATTTCTCTTCAAACGCGCTTGCTTTTTGTGTCAGAATGTAAGCCAAGAAACTAGAAGCACTCCAGATGGTGGTGCAGTATTAAGCAGTGCGGTGAATTGAGTGAGGAAGTTTGCAGCCAATAGGTGGATCTGCTCTGGGAAGACCTGTGTCACTTGATATTGTTAGTAGAAGCTTTTAGCCGCAGTTAACATAAATATGCTGTTATTGTTCATTATAACGTTGCGTTTTTTCAAACGTTGACTACCCTTCGCCTGTGTTCGTCGTAGTCTTTTCGCGCGTTTTCGAAGGCTATCTCAACAGATTTAAAAAAAAAAACGTAGATTTTGTTGTTTCAACATTCACATGTCTAACACCCTGTATTTGGCGTAGCATAGCCTAAGTCGCGTTTGCGCCAATACAACTGAACATCATTGTGAAAGACATCAGTCGGTAAGAATTGTCCGAAAGACCAAGAGGTGCAATCAGATGACCGTCTTCTTATCCACTGAGTGAATGAAAAAGCGTGGAGCGCCTCTTCGTTGGGCTTCTCCCGAATACGATACGTACAGCTAACGCGTAATCGGGAATTCAGTACCAGAAGTATGGCTATGTCGTGGAGAAACTTGGCGGCGTCAAATTCGGGATGACGAATCATCTTCATGGCTTTCAGGGTCGTCCCCTTGTGAATGTCATTGCTGCCGTAGATGACGTCAATCTTCACAGCCTCTTCGTCATTCCTGCGAACGTTACAAAAGTGAAGCGCTGGTATGTGTGAAGATATCGCAGACGCAACAATGTCACTCGTTATCTTTTGAGAGTGCAAACCACTTTCACGTGGTATAATAGCAAGCACTGAGAGGTGTCTCTACATTAGAGCATGTCCAATGTCATCGTGAGCCGGACTGCGCCAACGTTTCGCCAATCAACCCGGCCCTCTGCTTTCTGCAGCCACATAATCCCCGTAAACTTCTTAATGTCATCTGCCCGCCTAACTTCCAGCCCTACTCTCACGCGCTTGCCTTCTCTTTGAATCTAGTCTGTTACACTTAATTACCAGCGGGTCCCTTGCCTACGCGCTACATACCTTGAATATTTCTTCTTGATTTCGAGTAAGATGCCCTTAACATCGGTTCATTGCGTGGCTCACTCTGCTCTCTTGTTGTCCCTGAAGGTTACACCTATAATTTTCCCTTCCATCACTCGCTGCGTCGTCTTAAATTTAAGTTGGACACTCGGTGTAAGCCTCCAGGTTTCTGCTCCGTAGGTGAGTACCGCTAAGAATGTCCAAAATGAGATGCCCCAAATCTCACACGCATGCGTTCGGAAAAGTGCGGCTCACTGATTTCATGTGTCATTTAAGGATTCGCTGTCTTCGCAACGGGAATCTCCATATTAGCACATACATTTCAATTAAAAGTACTGTGACCCCCGTATCAAAGATAATTTGAAAAATGACTCTCAGCCAGCATAGAAATTATTGGAAGCGCATAGATTCATTTAAACCGCACTCGCAGCTTCACAGGGCGTTAAAACAATGAAACTTTGTCATTCATGAAACAATAATGCGTTATAAGTGGCACAACTTGCAATCATAATAATGAGCAAACGTTCGCTACTTTAGTTTGCGAAGAAACCCGTCAGTGCTTCGAAACTCAAAAATGAGCAACAAATAACGTGAAACGAGCTTTTAAAGCCGCAAGAACCTAATTTCGGAAAGCACATTGGCAAACTGTTATTCTCGTTGTAGAATGCACAGCACCGCGCCGGACATACACTTGACATTTGCTGGATTCTCTCTGACAGACCGTATTCGGCAATTGCCTGAATATGCCAATGCCTGCCCAGAGTCACTAAACGCATCAAGTGGGCGCAGGCCTTTTTTTTTAACACTGAAGCTGCATGTCTAAACAGGCAAACAACGGCTGGAAATGCGATTTCCGCCCACTTACGCAGTTACTATAGAAGAAAGAAAGCTCAAGGCATACAAACTCCGATTTATAAGATGCCAACGCATTCAAGTAATGAAGGCACAATCACCTGTCATAATGAACAATGATGCCATCCGAGGCAGCGCTGGTCCATCTAAAATTTTATTGATTTCTTTAAGCGGTTCGAATGCAGCGCTGTCGTTCATTTCAATTGCGTTGTTGAGCATTCACGTTAAGAATGATGTTATACACTGATGTTCAAACGAAACTCACAGCAGCGTACAATGTCCAGCCGTCAGCACGTGCCGCTTTGTTATGATGGTCCCTCCGCATCTCGTAGCCTGACCAGGGAAGAACACCCTCAGGAATACCTAATACGACACAAAACGTCAAAATATTAGACATGCACGCAGGGCTTAACGCAACCTTCCCGCCCTGCTGGTGTCACTTGACACGAGTAATGAAATTGTCCTGGCCTTTCGACAACGCTCACAGAACTGTTTTTACAGCGAAAGCTGTTATAAGATCATTTCACCGGCCGTTTTTGGCACCGTAGTTGTCCGTTGCCGCCGCCGCCGCCGCCGCCGCCACCGCCGGTGTCCGTAACCAGTATCGCTCGAAATAAGAAAAAAATTCCAGGATGGAACGAGGTTCGAACCTGGGCACTCTGCGTGGGAGCCCAGTATTCAACCTCTGTGCCATGCCGGTGCTTGAAACTGCTTTGCAAAAAGGTCCTATACAGGCTTCATGTCGGGAAGGAACCACATTAGCGTATGCAATATAGCGTGGTAGAAGAGTAAAATAAGCACCAAGCGTCGCACAACGCGAATACTGTAACCAGGCGTCACACAATGCGAATTGCGCAACGACGAGGTTGTTGAATGCCTCCAACCCATTACAAAGGGCTCCGCCATAATTCTTCATCGTCATCAGGCACAGCATCAACAAAGTGCGCATAATGCCTTACATGCGTTTAGCAGATATCCAACGCTCTCCGTAGAATGACGAAAAATTGCATAGTAGCTGCTTCTCTACTTCATAAAAATTACAATGATTTATAGCATAGTGGGCTCCTCGCAAGTGCACTTGTATTGCTTGCCAAGGAAGCCCATAAGCGCATGATCCATTTCCTCGGGGTCTCAGTAAAGTTAATTACCTTTCTCTATCTCTTTCTCACGTTGGCGTATGTTATAAAGCGTGGTGGCAGAATGAAATAACGACCGGGCGTCACACAATGCGAATTACGTAACTAGTGGGTCATTTGAAGCACCCAACCGATTACAAAAGGCTCAGTCATAATTCTTCATCGTCATCAACCGTCGCATCAAGAAACTGCACGTAATGCCCTAAAGATGGTCTCGCTTCTCCGCAGAATGACGAGTAATGTCCTTTTGGGTGCTTCCAACTTCTCAAAAACTGTTTGTGACGTAGTGGGTACGTTGCTAGTGTAGCTGTATTACTAGCCACAAGAAAGTTTATAACGGGCTCTAGAAATGCCGCTCTTCGAGCTTTCGTTGTGACTGTGCTGCGCTTTCCGCGCAGGCCTGGCGAGTTTTTTTTTTTTTTTTTTCGAGCCACCAGAGGGGAACCAGATGCTATCCGCAACAGTGGTACTCACGCGCAGTTTTCATTTCGACCGCAAGAAAACACCCTCAAGGAAAGTCGAGGCACGGTACGCGCCAGGTGAGTTATCATTTTGAATTGTTTAACTATATTCTTTGTGAGTTTGCGTTCCGATTTAGGTGTGCTGCTTTTAATGCTTACATTAGTGCACGAATACTTGAAATGGTGTCATCTCATGGGTATCCCTTTATTAGGCCTTTATTTCTTTAAGTAGGGCTTCGACGTCACCTGTCATTGGAGGTCGCAAGTGGCGCCATTTGTGTTACTAGGAATAAGGTGTTTCAAATTTCTTCTTTTCTGCATTTATGGCAGGTGTCTCCCTACTTTCGGCGTTTCAAGCGTGACATCGATGCCTATCCAGAAGGCTAGAAGCAGCTGTGGTCGGTTACAGGCTAAGTATAAAGACAAGCTCCACCCACTGCCATCACTGTCCCGCCCAGAGATAATGTACATAGGCGTTCCATCCAATCAGATCTGCTCCTTTCCGTGACGCGGTGAAGTTTTTGCGTGTTTTAGATAGTTTGCGTACCCACACACACAGGTTTATGTCACTGGTTTTAATGGCGCGCACTTTCCGGTGGGACCTCGCTGATGAGGGTTTATCGGATTTAAGTGGTGAATGCGACGGAAGCGATGGGTCTGTGCAGCTTCATGTGACCGACCCCGTGCCATGGACTGATAGGAGTGAGATCTGTCATGAGCCCTCTTCCTGAAGGTAAAGTGAATGAAAGAAAAGACTGTCCAAGTAACCACATGTGACAGTTGAAGAAAACGTGCATGTTGTGCCCGAAGATGAAAAAAAAAATACCATCACCGTTTGAGTATTTCACGAAGTACGTTGCGGAAGGTGTTTCGTTACTCCCATGTAAAGTCAACCAGCAATCAATGCTTCCGGAGCGAGGGTCGGTAAGAATTTATGAAAATTCGCCACAGCTAGGATGGATCGTGGTGTTCTTCACAGGAAAAAAATCGTGCGATACGAGAACACTGCAACATCAGCTTTTGCCTTCCTAGTGAAGGGAAGTATTGCGATATGTTTCTTACGCTCAGTCAAAGCTGAAGAAGATTGAACGGAGTTCGTGCAACATGGTGTATCATACATGAACGCTCGATCAAAATTAAATAGTGAAGTGCGCTGATGCATGATCGTGCAGCAATGCACTGGGAAATCTCGGTCGGAGCTGGTGATAATTGAAAGGAGCTGATACATTTGTACTGCACTGGAACAAACGCTCACAAAAAAAGAGAAAGGGAGGAAGGTTCAAGACGGATTGTGCAAGACAGCGCACTGCATTCGAGAAGCACTCGGGCGAAACTGAAGAAGTTGCTAGAAAGATCACGCAAAATGGGTTATTGCACAAGAGGAATACCTTGTCGGAAATAATGATCGTAGAGAGGTGACGTAAGATCATGGACAGCGTGGGCAAAATGCTTGGGAAAAGTTGATGAGTATTTTAGAAAGCTGATTCGGGACTGTTTACTGCAGCGAAAGAAAACGCTCACTAGAAACTGCAGATTCAAGACAGCCTATGCAGGATAAAGAGCATTGCACTCGCAGAAATCGCATCTGTGAGAAGAGCATGGTGCGCTTGTGCCTCTCATTGTCAATGATCCAGTTCGAAGTGTTTCACAAGCTGAAGTAGGTTGATTTGTGCTTTTTTAGGTCTTCGACGAAACTTGTAAATATACCGTCATAAATCTCAATTTGCAATGCTTGAGCGATGGTGTCTCATTTCTGCAGCATGTCCAAAGTTTGTTTAACAGCTTTACTACAGTGTTTACGTGTTTAGGAGGGTGTCCCTCATCAGCTTTTGGAAATGTACATTTACATATTGTGCACAGGTAGCGTGCTCATCGCCATACCGAAATTATCGAAAATAAAATCTGCTTCTATAAATATAGCAGGCTATATTTTATTGAATGTTATTGGTTGCAGAATTTTTACGTAGGACCCCACATTTGTCATGGTCATGAAAAATCCAAGTTAGCAAATAATACTGCGAATATTACGACTGAATATTGATTTCAGAGGACCGCCAATAAGTGAACGAAGGCACGTTTTCATACTTCGAACTTCGCCTAGACGTTGAAATGGTCTCTGTCTAAATTCTTTTGCAATAATGGGCTGTCATATGCCGCCTTTAAAATGGCATCGGCACAGGTCTGGTCTAGCCTTGCAACAAGTGGCCCGGCAACACATTTCCAAGTAATCATCAAATGAGTTCTCTAGAAAAGCGTATTGCCCCAAGAACGACTTCAGCAAAAAAAAAAATGTTACAACCTGTCCAGTACGTGCGGAGCTAGAGTTGTCGCACGCTGTAATTGTTTTTTTTTTTTTGTTCTCTCGTACCGCCGAGCGCGCTGAAAGCTTAGCAGGGAGAGGTGGCACGGGGAGAAAAGTTACGTCATGCCCGCGTCACGACCTTGAGCATTCTTTTTTCTTAGAACGCGTGGCTTACTGTCGGTGCAATCGCGGGCGCGGGCACGTGGCGACCTCCCGTGGTGGTCGCAGTAAAGATGCAGCCCACGGTGCTGAAGTCAGCCAGTGGCTGTGAATTTGGGTATAAGGCGCGGTCATATGGCTGTATGGCATCATTAGTAGAAAGAAGACAGAACGATTTCTAGCTGACTTGGAGACTTAATTGTCCATTCCAGGCCCCGTGATTCGCTATATTGTTTCGCTCGCGTGTTCTTAGGAGCCTCGACTATCGATCGGCAGCGTTTTCTGACCGTGCCAAAATTGTTTCAGGGCCCTTACTTTGGTAACGTGCTTCAATTTGTTCAGCATACCTTTCTCTCTCGCGGTCAACTAAAGATGCAAAGAAGACTCTCAGAAAATTTCTCACCAGATTGGCTGTTCAAGAAACTCTCCCCGGTAGTCTTGGGGTTATGGTGCTCGACTGCTAACCCGAAGGTCGTGGAATCGAATTCCGGCCGCGACAGCCGCATTTTTGATGGAGGCAGAAATACTAGAGCCCCAGTGCTGGGCGATGTCAGTGCGCGTTAAAGAACCCCAGGTGGTCAAAATTTACAGAGCCCTCCACTACAGCGTCCCTCATTACCATATCGTGGTTTTAGGGCGTGAAGCCCCAAGAATTATATTATTGCCTGCTGAAGATACGTATTATTCCAACTTCTGACTTGTGCTGCATTTGCAGAGAGTCAGTAGAGATCTTACTGCAGTTTGCAACATTAATATTCTTAGGAATGTTACCTCAGTATGTTCAAAAGTTACGTCGATTTTTATCACTGACATTTTCATTAAAAGATAATATATAATTGCCTTCAGATTTTTCGATCGTAACTTCACAAGGATACTAAAACAAATTAAAATGGTGTATTGAAAGGCGCACTGATAGGCCAATGGATCGCAGGAAGGCTAGCAGTGCTTGTAAAGCCTTCTTCTGCGATGTTATGTCCGGATGATGGCGTAGTAGTCTTTCTTCTGATAGAGGCTGGTCGTCCAACTTGTTGAAAGGATGGCATAGAGATTGTCTCTGTGTGCTATACTCCGGACAGTCACACAGAACATGTCCAATTGTTTCTTCGTCGCCGCAGTGTTCACAGGCGGTGGTTTCGGCCATCCCTATGCGGAATGTATACGCATGGGTAAACTCGACGCCCAGCCATAGTCTACACAGAACGGTCACCTCGGCGAAGTCTTGATGGGAAGTTGAAGGCTTAACGTGGGATCAAAGGAGTGTAGTCGTGCATGCATGAAATGTGGCTCATTCCAATTTGACGTGGCGCATTGGCGAGCGAGGATGCGGAGCTTCCGAGCAGCGTCTGTCCTAGAAAGAGGTATCTACAACAGATGAGAAAGAATACGTTTCATGATTGAACCAGTTTTCGTAGGCGACAAAACAAAATTGCATTATCGTATGCAACACTGAGCTCCGAGGTAAAGTCCTTTCTTAGACGATGTATGAGTTGCCTCCTGAGCTACTGTGTAGATAGGTCGCTGCAGAAAAAGGCCTTATGCCACAGGAGCGAAGAAACGAGGCGGCTGGACCAGAATCGACTTTAGCAGGGAACACGAGCCGTGGCTTCACGTGCCACTGCGAAGCGCCGTCTTTAATTTCTTCTCTTGAGGTCGCGCGCTCCCCGGTTTTGTTCGCCGCCCAAAGGAGGGCGCTACAACGAACTTGTGACGTCATGATGACCTCACAAACTTTCGCTATCATTGACGTCCTGAAGACGTCATATGGCGACGTCATGAAGTGATTATGATTTATCGCACCACTCGACCCCGATGCCACAGGACGCGAGACGCCGCCGACGACACGGGACGCCGACGCCGAAGGTCAAATTTCGTGTTTAGCGAAGCCTATAAGGATTTCGCCTTAAAAATTGATGTTCTTGGCCAATCCGTCATAGTGGCTAGGAACCAATTCTCAAGAACAAGCAAGCAAACCCTCACGAGCCCAGACAGTTTTCGCGTGAGGTTTAAGCGAAGACGACGGTGTACCTGAGGCAAGGTAATACAAAAACTATTTTTTTTAGTTTCTGTTATATATACGTTTGATGGAGCACCAAACCTTCGTATAAAATTTTAATGTTTCTATTATGTAAGCTCCCTTATTCTAAATTACTATAACATTTTATAAAACCACTCAATTCTTGGCCGATCACCCACAGTGACTGTGAGCCATAGTTGAAGGTGAACAAGAACAAGGCTTGAAAAATAATACTCAAAATACCTTGAAAATAAAAAGATAAGATCAATTATTATTATTATTATTATTATTATTATTATTATTATTATTATTATTATTATTATTATTTATTACGCATTCTTGAAGTTCTCAGAAGATTCGACACGGAGTCTTGGCCAAAACCCAGAGTGGGTAAGTGCCATAATTTTGAGGAAACGAAACGAAACCAGTTCTTGACCAATCCCCCAGAGTGGGTATCAGCCACGTGGCAGAGGTTAAAACAACTTCACTGCAATGGCTACAGACACCCCTGATCACGATTTGTCTTCTGAATCGTCGTCCGAGGGTGGCCTCCCGGACAACGGTTTACCACCGAGACGCCGCCACGTGGTAGTGGAGGGCGCTCCTTCAAATCATGTGTCTTCGCCACCCACCAGGCCCAGGCTCCTCGCCGTAGCTGCGCCAGGTAGGGAAGACCTCATCGTCCTAGTCGACACTTCCCCGTTACGCTTGCCCGTCACTGCGCCACCCTGTTCCCCCCTTGACATGACGACGTCGCCAGAACGTCGATTCCTCGACCGCGACGATGCGACGCCCCCAGAAGAGCGTATCTGCGCACAGCTGTGGGCGTTGGCAGCCGCCTTGATGCTCCCACTCTTGCTGTCGTCCTGGCTGCTCTTCATACCCTTCCTTATTTGGAGCAAGAACACCGTAGTGACGGAAGCGCCCGTAACACCTTTGGCGAAAACACGTAGTGTGTCAATCACCACTCTCACGTCATCACCTACAACAGCCCATACAACCGCAGCGTTCTCCTGGCAGGGAATGCCGGCTCATTGCCTTTTGCCCGTCTTCCCACCTACCGAGCCTTCATCCTACAATATCGGCCCCTATCCAACCAGAGGTGCTGACCACGATCGCAGTCAGAGGCCCATATTTTGCCTCTTTGATAACGCCAAAGTCACCATCGCTGGAGCGTCCCAACAAACGTCTGACTACATGTTCGAAACGCTGCCGTTCGCTCTCTGCCCAAACGTCGTGTATGCGTCCGTGGGAATCGCAGACGGGCACCTTGTCACACGACTGCCGCGCTTCGAACAGAACCACGGCCTACCGCAGCTGAGGCAAATAGTGAACACTCGGGGATTCCGCGACACACGAATCCTGCTGGTGCTCGGTGGTCGCGAGGAGGACGCCCCACACTTCTGGAGGCTTGGTAGAGACCGATCGACTTTGGAACTCCTCATGAGGAACGTCGTGGACGGCATGCGAAACTATGAACTGGACGGAGTCACTGTGCACTGGAAGGCGCCCACGTCCGACTGCAGCGGCACCGACCACGACATGGTGTTGTCTATCCTGTTGCGCCGGCTGCACGAGACTTTCGCCAAATATGGCCTGACGCAGCACATCGTCTCCGTCATGCTGGAGATGAACGCCAGCAATGAGTATTTCCTAAACAGCGTAGCCAACGTGGTGAATTACTTCTTCATCGGCACAAACGCCTTGCGCTACACGGGGCCTGCTCCTTATCAAGACATCTGCGCCAATTTAAGCCGCGCTGTGCGCCTGGTGATTGGCAGCTACGCCACTGTCGGAAGGCAAGTCAGGATGGACCAGCTCTGCATCGTGGAGGAGCTGGCACCATGGACAGCACTCGGGTTCGAGCGGCCGAATGGTTTTTGGCTGTCAGGCGGTACCGGTCTTAGCAGGGTACCGTTGTACAGCGCTTGTAGCGGGACGGATTTTTGCAGGAAGGACGCTGGTGGGGCATCGTGCATCGCTCATCTGAAGTACCCGGGACTAGAAACCTCGGCAACCCGAACCGCAGCCATTTTCCTAGTGCCTAACACTAACACCATCCGGCAACTTAACTTCAGTGGCATCAACAGTTCTGCGCCAAGTACTACCGTACACGCTTGTGTGCTCGTCCTCGACTTGCACAGAGACAACTACGCGAGACAGTGCGGGCAGTACCTGCAGTACGTGCTCATGGAACACTTTTACAACGGACTGATCGGACAGCGGCGCAGGAGCCACTCCATAATCGACGCAGCACCTCTTTGTCGGGTCCCACAATTTGGCTGAGCGCCACACCACTTACGCGTTATTCATTCTTTGTAACAAAGCCTCGTCATACGTGGTGTTTTCTTTAGAAACAGCGACATCGAAAGTTAAGTGCATGCCTTTAGCCCTTTCGCTACCGTTGACGAGTGTAGCCTTCATGCTATTTTATATAAAAAAAATGACCGGTGACGATTATGCTCGTCATGCACAAGAAATGCGGCAGATTCCACGCCTTGTGGGAATCGGTATCGTGCGAAGCAGCCAGCGAGAAGTACTGTGCTGCATTTTTTTTTTACTTTGAACCAAGCGTTACGAGGTGGATTGACGTCTTTTTGTAATTGTAGTAGTTGTGTGCGCATCGTGGGCCTACCAGGCACGTCGAGAGCACTGGCTTTTATAGCGTAATTTGCCCGCCTCACACCGTAGCAATATGTTAACGCGATGCCTTGCCCGACATGACGCCTCTATAGGGTCATTTTGTGACGGAGCTTTCCTTCCCTGTATTATTGAGAAACGAAAGCAATGGCGTGGCTCTATGGTAAAATACTCGGCTGCCGCTCAGAAGGCCTACGCCAAATACCATCCGATACTTGGATATTTTTTGCTATTCTTTCTCATTTTGCGTGATAGCGGTTACGGACACCCGAGGCGCTGGTGGACAACTACGGCACCAAGAGCAGCTGTTGTTGTGATCTCATAACTGCTTTCGCTGTAATAAAAGAACATTATTGAATTTAAATGGTACCTTTTTATTGGGAACAAAAAAGCTCTACAAGTTCAGCGAAAAATTTTTTCCGTAATTTTGGCATGTTAACACGAAAATCTTTTATGCCGGGGTTCACCAAAGCTTTCGTGACTTATTTCTGTCACGAAAATACGTCGTGAATCCTGGCGTATTTTGGTGCTGACGTATTTTCGTTACGGAAATACGTCAGCAAAATACACACGATTAGACGGCAAGGAAAAAGACGAAGGACTACGGGAATCCGACCCTCGACCTCTCGGTCCGCGACTGTAGGTGACGCACACTCTAACCACTGCGCCCCGGTCACTTTTTTTTTTATTGCAGCATGCAACGTTCAAACAAAAGCACATACATCCCTACTAAGCTTCTTAAGCTTAATGTGATGGCTTCAAGAACAGTACGCCACGCGCCGTACGCACTTATACTGGTTTAAGATGACACAGGTAGTCTGTAACATTCAGCAGTTCATCGTAGCAAATACTTGCAAAGACTTCTCGCAACTTGCACATTTGTAGAATAAAATAAATACGGACTGGCCGAGCATCTAAATCACAATGCCTAACTGCCGTGCGCCTTTGCCATATATTTTATAACGTCAGAGCGACTGCGCAACGAAAAAACGCGGATGCCCAAAATGCTGTACCTTGGCTACTAAGTGTTGGTAAGGAATGTACAGTGTCGTCCACTCTTAGGGTGAACACGGATCAGCATGGCCGCGCTCTGCGCATCGAAACGAAATGGCGCAGACGCTTGGGAACGTGCTCCTCTTGCTGTACTACAGGGAAGCGATCACGGGCGTGCCAGCACCGGCGTTGGCTGGATGCACTGGCGCTCCGCAGGGCGCGGCCACGCTGAGCCGTGTTCACCCTAAGAGTGGACGGCACTGTACAAATTTTCTTTCAAAACCTTTTTCTTTAGGCATACGGTTAGAAAATATTTCGCGATAGTATTGAGTAAATGCATTCTGTATGTGTGCGGTTCACTAATCAACTTGCCGTAATATTCGATTTCTGTGATGTATTTAGCACGCGCATACTTCTTTATTGTAGCCAGAAATTGCTGACGAGGCATTTCATTTGTGCCATGGTCACACATGCAGGAGGCTTGAAGAACGCGCCTTTTACCTCTAGCTTTTCTTTCACAGTGCTTTTGGTTCGCGGGGTGGTCTCGCCATCTGGGAGTGGCAGACTGAAATAATGCATGGCCTCTGTGATTAGCTCCGGCTACGCACCGTTCCACCGTTGCTACGGCCGTTCTCTTCGGCGCGTTTCCAAAAGAAGTGTAATTTTGGGAACACCTTACCCCGCGAGGTGGTGGCTTTAGCCCAAGCCTCGATCATAGCATCCATTCGTGTTAAAAAATAGCTCTGCGACGGTCGCCTGCCACCATACCTGACCTCACTGTAACCTGGTTCGCTGTTACCTGGTTGTCACACCACGTTCCCCGCTCGAACCGTGAGAAATCGCGGCCAGACTAGAGGGGAGACACGACGCGCGTCGCGTTTATCGTTGCGTTTCTAGACCGGCCGTAGTGTGATGTCTCTGTTAGCTCTTTAACATTCCACGTGATCGCGACCTTAGCCCAAGATAAGGTCGCCATCACGCCTTTCGCGTCAGCATGTGACGCTTTTTCGCCAGCGTAAGGCCGCTTCCAAATGGGCTAACGGTGTTTTTCTGCCGCCTACAGCTTCGAGTACCCTTGCAACGATTACTAGGGAGCACACACCTCGCCGTTTCCCTCCTCAAATGACAACGCTTTGAAAGCGTCCATGTCAAGTTAGTGTTTATTGTGTGCATGTTGAAACCATCTTTGCGTGGTATTCACCATTAGCTTAGGTGTGTGTTAACTACTACAGCTACCATACAGCTTTAATGATGTTCATGAACGTTAGTCGTGGGGATGGAGATGTGCAACCAGGCGTCAACGTGGGTGCGCCCACGTCAAGCTGAGTTATAGCTGCCGAACGCCAACACACATTGCGCAAGCTCTCATATATCAATGTATAATAGACATCGAGCTACTTCTGCGCGGACACGTTTCACTTTCGTGTTATACCGTTTCCTTTGAAGGAGGGATGAACCATGTTTTTTATGATAGATATCCTTCTTTGAGTCCCATTGGTGATTCATTGGTAGGTGTTTGCTGATATTTTCTGATGTGTGAAGTTAGCGACGCGATTTGATGTTGCTTCAGTTGTGGTCGCCGGTTACGCAGCAAATATTAATTTTGTGAATATGTGCAACAATATACATTACATTTTAGCCAGTAAACTTTACGTATCGCATAGGTGCGCAGCTGCACCAGTAATACCGTGAGATAACAGTGAGGGTTCAAATTGATAAAATTAGCTGACTTGGGCAGCCACCTTTTGTTGGTGCTGCACGATTTTTTCTTTGCGTGCAGGAACTTTCAAGCCACAGAATGAAGATGACATAGAGATATTGAATCTTCTTACTTCTTTTTACAGAACTCAGTAGCGACAACGATGAGGAATTGACCGATATTCGAATTCATAGTTCAAGGCTACTGCACTTCCTCCTGCTAGTTGATTGTATTTCATATTATTGGTCTATTCCTATTTTTATTGGCACATGAACTAATAATTCTTCCATTTTTCTGCATACCCTAGACGACCTATAAGTTCCTTTTCCTTCGTCTGAATTCGAAATCTCCCCACTTATATTAACCTCCAGTTTCATGGCCAAACCACCGTAGTGGGTAAGAGCCAAAAATCAAGGGTCAAGCAAGCAAGCAAATTGTGTGATGAAAACTGCAGGGACCGGGGGAACACGTTGAGCAGTCTGCCTCCGTACTACCTCGGTCATGTGACCACTAGCCACATACTTCCGGCCACATAAATGTGGTGAATTTTAAATACATATTTTCCTACAAAGCTCAACGTTCTTGGATTCTAGGAGATGGCCGTTCTGGTTGATGTCATGAGTGTTCTGCGGTATTTTTCAGACTAATTAAGCGCAAAAATTTTCGCATGATTTGCTGAAAAAAAAGTTTGTAATGCCCAAGCATGTAACAGCTTTGCGAGAAAACCCGCAAAAGAGCAAGCAGCTTTTAGGTATGCACCTGATCAAGGGCAGTGTACGACGGTTGAGGCACATTGACCATCACCGAAGTGCATTATCATCCAAAGCAAAAGAAGAGAAATGCACCACAAAGTTATTCTGCAGGGTCACCTCCTGGAGATGCAACAATACCCAGTATAGACAAGCAATACGACACGGATTACCACTGGCCATCAATATACAGCTTGACACGGGCACGTTGCTGCAAGCTTCCCGGCAGAAGCGTAGCCGGAAATTTTTTTCGGGGGGGGGGGGGGGAGGGGTTCAACCATCCTTTTTGTATGTTCGTGCGTGCGCTTGTAGTGTGCGTGTATATATGCACATGCATAATCGAGAAATTTCGGGGAGGGCTTCAACCCCCCCCCAACCCCCCTCCCCCCTCTGGCTACGCTCCTTCTTCCCGGTTACCCTTTCTGCACTCAGACGTGTTGTAAGAAGTGCAACTTCCAAACCGTGCCACTCGAGCGGCAAACAGTGCTTTGAAGCGCTCCGTACGCAGCCCTAATAAGGTATTTTTTGCTGTGTGTAAGCCGTTCTGAGTGCATCGTTCGCCGCACTCGATCACGTCAACATAAACCCAGCCCACACACGTGCGCGTGTGTTTTGTGTAATTATCCGATTTTTGCAATTGAACTATTCAAATGCCTATTCGAATAGAGTATCAAATTATAGTCTTCGAAGAAATTAGCAATCTTTTTATAAATTTTTCTTTGGCAGGATAGGACTATTGCGCCTGTGAAATTTTACGTCTGATCTTACTTTACTAATTTAGTCTGCGTTAGCATACCTCAGTTTCCTGAACATCTCTTTCGCGATCACCTTCAGAAGCAAATTGGACTTTTAGGGGATTTCTTTCACCAGCTTGGGACGAAACTAACTTCAACTACCATTTCCTGACTTTCCGTGCTTTCACAAAGAGTCATTGGGGACGTCATTGTAGTTCGAAGCATTAGCGATAAATTGTTGCCTTGCAAAATTTAGAAAAAATGCATGTTAAAAATATTGAACAATACTTTTTCAGATATCGTGGATTTATTATTCTTTCGATTTCTTTGTTCTCGTTAGCTGCGCTATCATATAAAATTTATTTGTATTATTAATTCAAGCCAATTGTAAAACACACTGGTTCTGCGTTATCCCTTCGTAGTGGGTATGAGACACTGGTGAGGAAAAAGACGTATTTCTAATATTGTAAAAAACACTGTGCGCTCCGCAATCGTTGTATTTCATAGACTATGTGATCGTTTCTCTGTTAGCCCATTTGTAACATGAGAGCTCCAGCAGAAGGCGGAGAGAAAGCTGAGTATGGGCTGATTTCACACCTCACGTTTCCAGGCAGCTTCCGCGTGAGCTTCTTGCGAAGAAGACGGTGTACCAGTGGCAGGATTTCAAAGGTGCTCTTGGCCAATCTCACAGCGTAGGTGTCCGCTACGAGTTAAAGGTTCTACTCTACTGAAAGGTGTACGCCACAGTTTCAAGAGTGGCGTACACTCTACTTTTGGTGCAATGGCTTGCAACGCCCATGATTACAACACGTCTACTGAGTCTTCGTCGGAGGGCGGCGATCTGCCGGACAGCGGGGCCCCACCGGGGCACCGGAATGTGCCAAGTAGCGGCTCTCTCTCAAGGCAGCCCGCCACGGACTCTACTGCACCCAGGTTCCTTGCCGTCGCTGCTCCAGGTAGGAAAGACCTTGTCGTCCTGGTCGACACATCGGCGATGCGCGTGCCCATCATTGCGCCGCCCTCTTCCCCCCTCGACCCGGCGACTTCGCCAGAACGTCGATTTGTCGACCGCGATGAAGCTACGCCCCCAGACGAACGTATCTGCGCACAGCTGTGGGCATTGTGGGCCGCTTCGACGTTCCCCCTCCTTCTGTCGTCCTGGCTGCTCCTCATACCCTTCATTATTTGGAGCAAGGACACCGTAGTGACGGAAGCGCCCATATTTCCGTTGGCGAAAACACCTAGGGTGCCAATCACTACGCTCAGTCCACCACCTACCGTGGCAACCACGACCAATGCAACGCCGGCGAGCACCACGTTCTCGTGGCTAGGAATACCGTCCAGGTGCCTTTCGCAATTTCCACCTCCTCCCGAGCCTTTAGCGTACAACGTCGGTCCATATCCAACCGGCCCTGTGGCACGCAATCGCATGCAGAGGCCCATATTTTGCCACTTCGATAATGCCGAAGTAATGCGCGCTCACTCGTTACAACAACCATTTGACTACATGTTCGAAACACTGCCGTTCGCTCTCTGCCCAAACGTCGTGTACGCGTCCGTGGGCATCGCAGACGGACAGCTGACAAGCCGACTGCCACGCTTCGAACAGAACCACGGCCTACCACGGCTGAGGCAAATAGTGAATGCTCGGGGATTCAATGACACACGGATCCTGCTGGTGCTCGGTGGTCGCGAAGAGGACGCCCCGCACTTCTGGAGGCTTGGTAGGGACCCACCTACTTTCGGACCTACTCATGAGAAACGTGGCGGACTGGCGTACGGAAATATGCGCTCGACGGGGTCACCGTTCACTGGGCGGCGCCCACATCTGACTGTAGCGGCTCCGACCACGACATGGTGTTGTCCATCCTGCTGCGCCGGCTGAACGAGACCTTTGCCAACTATGGCATGACACAGCACATCGTCTCCGTGATACTGGACATAGGAGTCGCCAACGAGTACCTGGTAGACAGCGTAGCCAACGTGGTCAACTATTTTTTCATCGGCACATATGCCCTTACTTATACTGGGCAGGGTCCTTACCAAGACATGTGCCGCAACTTTAGTCGCGATGCGCACGAGGTGATTGCCAACTACACCAGTATCGCAAGGAGAGTCAGGGTGGACCAGCTCTGCATCATGGAGGATGTGGCACCATGGGTGGCTCTCGGCGTAGAGCACCCGAGTGGTGACTGAACCAAAATGGTTGGCAGCGATCTTTTCAAAGCACCGATCTATGTATACGACGAATGCAACAGCGCAGACTTTTGCCTCAAGGACCCCGGTCAGGCGTCGTGCATTTCTCATTTGGCGTACGTGAAACCACGGATCCCGGTAGGCAAAACGGCGGCCATTTTCCTTGTGCCTAGTGTCGGCACCCTGTTACGACTACTCAACTTCAGCGCCATCTTCAGTTCTGCGCCAAGTACATCCATTCACGGTTGTGCAATGGTACTAAACTTGCACGGCGACAACTACGCAGGGCAGTGTCGACAGTTCTTGCAGTACGTGCTTATGGAACACTTTTACTACGGCGTAATCGGACAGGCTGTTCGCAGGAAGAATATAATAGACGGATCGCCTCTTTGTCAGATTCCAAACTTCGGCTGAACGCCGCACCAACTGTGTATAATTCTTGAACAAAACCTCGTCATATTCCGTTCATGTTATCAAATTATTGAGTCTCAATGATATACTGCATGGATTATCTTCTCTGCCTATGTGATTTTTTTGTTCGCAATACGCGCCAAGTAACTGCTGCCTACCATGGAAATTTCTCCGAGTACTTTTGGTACCTATTGACATGTTCGAGTAAAGGAGTGCGTGGACCTATATTTGGTTCTGTCGACGCATGTCAATTCGAATATTGCATGTTTTGACATACTGCCGTCTGTGTGACAAGAGGGTAGAATTCCAATGAGGCAAAATGTCGATCGTAAACTATGGCGCAAGAGGCGCCGGTTCTGGAATCGACACCTACATTGCATGCCATTCTGTTTGCAATGACGCGAGATGTTCTTGGTGTTTCCAGTGGGATCATTTCATTGGTCACCAGACTTGTGTGTCAACACGTGTATTCATCTTTATGAAGACCATGAGTCCCGCTCGTGTTGAAGAATTCTGTTCCCTACAACTAATTGCCACAAAAGTTTTATTGCCTGACCGTACAGTCAAACTTTTTTGCCGCGGTGGTGTGGCTCTTACACCTCAGCACCAACCTCAAGCCCTTGGGGCCTGCGAGAGACCTTGTCTCGTCGGATTGCCCAGATATGTTCCTCCAAAACTGTCCTGAGGAGCGTGGTGTCCCATTGCTCATCACTGATTTCGCGAGCCGGTCGAACTGCCTTTGGGCAGGCCCACAGGATGTGACATAGGTCCACTCTTGCATAGTCTAAACCTGTCGGAGTACTGATCTCCTCTTGACCCCAATAGGGGCATCTCTGCTGCTCGGCGTGTAAGCCCTCGAGCCGCGGTATGAGCCGCCTTGTTGCCAGGAAGACAGCAGTGCGCAGGCGCCGAAATGGATTTTTCTTTGGCCTCGAAAGTCAATCAATAACATTTGTGCTTCCGGCGGCATTCGCCCTCTGGCGAAACTTCTTACTTCGGCCTTGGAGTCGCTGATTACATTTTTCGCTTTCGTGGAAGTTATTGCCAACGCGATAGCTGATTCTTCCACAGCTTCCATGCTGCCTGTTCTAATCGAACCGATAGCATTTAGGCTACCGTCGTTGCCTACGACCGCAATCGCTAGTGCACAAGAGTACGTTTACTACGCTGCGTCTACGTAGACAGCGTCCGTCGATTGAAGCAATCGCATTGCATTATGGTAAAGAGGTGGGCTAGTTGTAAACAATGCATGCTTGTAAAAATTGGCGCGAATAGGACGGAGCACAAGACGAACACAGCGCTCGTACTGTGTACTTCTCGTCTTGTTCTCCGTTCTGTTCGCGCTGATCTTTACAAACATGCATTGTAGGAATCAGTTTTATTTGCTTTCGAGCGTTCTAGCCCCTGTCTGTTATACTCGCAGTGCATGTTCTTCGGTAGTCGTGTTACGTGAAGACGTTGATGTGCTTCGTGTGGTAGGTTTGATTCACCACAGCTTTGCGGTTGCGTAGTTTATGACGAGATGACTGAGTATTTGATTCCCCGTTGGGCTTTGAGTAATATGTTCGCGTCGTCTTGTACTAGTAAGGTGATAACAAAGGGGTTGGGTAGGTGAAGTTTAGCACACTATGACAATCGGCTCCAGTCATGGCGAGTACTCTCTGCTGATACTCCTATTGAAAGCACAAATCAAGCCCTTACGATTATGTATAAATGCAGTGCTCTCCCACTAAAATGCAATCTCAAATCTTCGAGTATAACAAATCTGTGTGTGCTATCCCAGATTAAAAAGTACAACACAATGCGAGAAAATTGTGATCTCCTGTGGTATTTTGCGTCATGACATGCTGTGGGTACTCTGAGGTCTGTCGCGATTCTCTGTTGGGAGATGCTCTATAAGCTTACCTAAGCTTACCTTAGGTAAGCTAAGGTAAGCTTATATGAGCCTAGGTAAGTATAGTCGAACCTATTTAAACCTAGTTGAGCATGTTATCGTCTATTTAAGCCGAGCATAATTAAGCCTAAATAAGCCAACCTCATCGTGGCTAATGAATGTAAGCCGAATTCTTTATGAGCAGTGATAATCCAAACTGATACTAATTACTCCTGACAGAGTCGATCCTAATCAAGCTCAGTAAAGTGACATTAGTGTTGATTAAGACTGAGTCTAATTATTACTAAGTAGTGTGAGATCGAACCAAATACATCTGAGATGTGCGAGCTTCCGGTGGCATGATTATACAAATTACGCCTAATTAGGCTAACTAGGTGGCGCCAAGGGTATAGATAAATCTTACTAAACTAGTGAGTATATCTCCTAATTAATCCGGGCACAAGTACATATAAGTAAGCCAAACTTAATTAATGTCTATTAATGCAAGCCTTCCAGGTCGAATTATTCAATAAGTCCAGAGAAGCAAGCTCAGGACAATACTAATTACTCCTGACCAAGTCGAGTCTAAGTAAGCTCTATTAGGCTGAATTGGTGTTAATTAGAAATATCCTTATTTTGACTATGTACTGTGACATCGAACCAAACACAACCGAGATACAGGAGTTTCATGCGACATAATTATGCTAGTTATGTCTAATTAAGGAAAATTAAGCCGAGCGAAGTTAAGTATAAATGAAAATATGCGCAGCTTGGACTGTAGGCGCAAAGCTGTATCACAGCGGAGCTGGTGGTGTCCTTGCAAGTGTGGCCTTAGCACAATCTCAATCAGGATTAATTAGGCCTAATGAGGCGTAGTTAGCATAATTATGCTACATGAAACAAGTATCTCGAGTGGGTTTGGTTCGATGTCACACTACTTAATTAGTCATAAGGATTAGTCTTAACACGAATTGGTCTTAATGGAGTTTATAGGCTCGAATTAGTCAGAAGTGCTTAGTGTCTTCCTGAGTTGCGGTTCTCTCTGCTCATGGGGAATACGACTTGGATCGCTTGGATTAATGACGTTTTGTTCAATGGATTAACTACGTTTGGTTCAATCAGATCCAATTAGGCATGGATTAATTTGATGGTACCATGCTCAACTGCGCTTATGCGAACTTACCCATACTTAGCATGGCTCCGCTTAGCCTAATTAGGCATAGTTAGCATAACTATGCCACCTGAAACTTGAGTATCTTGGGTGTATTTGGTTCTATCTCACACTACTTAATCAGTCATAAGTAGGGTTAGTCTTCACACCAATTACACTTAATTGAGCTTGATTAGTATCGACTCGGTCAGGAGTAATTAATATCTTCCTGAGTTTGCGTTCTCTGTGCTCATGGGGAATTTCGCTTAAATTATTGGACACCATGAGGTTTGCTTATTTAGGCTTAATTTTCCTCGGCTTAATTAGAATATACATGACCAACTAGGTTTCATTAGTTTCACATCTGCTTAGTTTGGCCTAACTAGGCTCAAGTAAGCTTAACTTGGCTTAACCAGGGAAACGCAAGCTGAGCTGAGGTTTGCGCCACCAGGAAACTTAGTGAATTATGTTTCGCTTTCTTATGTTTGGTCAGGCTAATTAAGCAATTTAAAAAGCTATGCGCGCCCCGTGCTCTAGCTGGCCCCATCGCAGCCGATACTCAAAACAAGGGCACAGTTGCAATGTAACAAAGAAAGCGACACCGAGTTGACCTTTTGTCTACGAGCGCTATAACCACGTCAGACAAAGTGACATGAGAGGCCACCCGATATGACGAGAAGCGTAGGCGCTAGTGATGCAGAACTATCGATGGTACTATCGATATTATCGATAGCTGTGTCACTATCGAACTATCGATGGCAAAAAATACTGTCGATAGCGCTATCGATAGTAAAAAATTCGATGGTACTATCGATAGTATACCTTCTACAGAAAACGGACTACTCGTAAGTGGACGTGGAGGAGTCCTAATAGCGAAACTAAAAATGTAATAGACTTCATAATGTGCGACCACCCGGGCATTATACAGGACGTGGAAGTAGTTAACAAGATCCGATGCAGTGACCATAGAATGGTAAGATCCAGAATTCAACTAGACGTGAGGAAGGAACGGCAGAAACTGATACGCAAGAAGCCGATTAATGAAGTAGCTCTGCGAGGGAAAGTACAGGAATTCAGAGTTTCACTTCAGAATAGGTACGCGGCTTTAACCGAGGAAGCCGACCTTAGCGTTGACGCAATGAATGATAACCTGACTAGTATCATTAAGGAGTGTGCAGTGGAAGTCGGGGGTACAGTCGTTAGACAGGACACTGGTAAGCTATCCCAAGAGACGAAAAACCTCATTAAGAAACGTCAAGCTATGAAAGCCTCAAATGCAACAGACAAAATAGAGCTGGCGGAGCTTTCGAAGTTGATCAATAGGCGTAAAGTAGCCGACATAAGAAAGTATAATACGGAGAGAATTGAGCATGCTCTAAAGAACGGAAGAAGCCTCAAAGCTACGAAGACAAAACTGTGCATAGGCAAAAATCAGATGTATGCATTAAGGGACAAGGATGGCAAGGTCACAACCAATATGGATAGAATAGTTGAGGTAGCGGAGGAGTTCTACAGAGATCTGTACAGCAGCCGAGACAGTCAGGATGATAACGTAAGAAGCAGTAATATCCCAGAGGAATCTGACATCCCACCAGTATTAACAGGAGAAGTAAAGAAAGCCCTAAAGGGAATGCAAAGAGGCAAAGCCGCTGGTGAGGATCAGGTAACATCAGACCTGTTGAAAGACGGTGGAGAGATTATGTTAGAGAAACTGGCCACCCTGTATACGAAGTGTCTCTCGACAGGGAGGATACCAGAATCTTGGAAGAATGCCAACATCATCTTGATCCATAAGAAAGGGGACGTCAAGGACCTGAAAAATTACAGGCCCATCAGCTTACTGTCCGTTGTCTACAAGCTATTCACAAAAGTAATTGCTAACAGAATTAATACGACATTGGAGTTCAATCAACCAAGGGACCAGGCAGGATTTCGTACAGGATTCTCAACAATAGACCATATTCATACTATCAATCAGGTGATAGAGAAATGCGCGGAATACAACCAACCCCTATACATAGCCTTCATAGATTAGAGAAGACATTTAATTCGGTGGAGACATCAGCAGTCATGCAAGCACTGCGGAATCAGGGCATCGACGAAGCCTATATAAACATAATGGAAGAAATCTACAGCGCATCCACAGCCACTATAGTCCTTCATAAAGAAAGCGACAGAATCCCAATAAAGAAGGGCGTACGACAGGGAGACACGATCTCTCCAATGCTATATATTCACCGCGTGTTTACAGGAGGTTCTCAGGGCCCTAGATTGGGAAGAATTAGGGATAAGAGTTAATGGAGAGTATCTCAGTAACCTGCGATTCGCTGATGACATTGCATTCATGAGTAACGCGGGAGACGAATTACAGCTCATGATTACTGAACTGGATACGGAAAGTAGAAGAGTAGGTCTGAAAATTAATATGCATAAAACTAAAGTAATGTGGAACAACCTTGGCAGAGAACAGCGCTTTGCGATAGGTGGCGAGACGCTGGAAGTTGTAAAGGAGTACGTCTACTTAGGACAGGTAGTAACCGCGGAGCCGAACCATGAGAGTGAAATAACTAGAAGAATAAGGATGGGATGGGGCTCATTCGGCAAGCATTATCAAATCATGAATGGTAGTGCACCACTATCCCTCAAGAGGAAGATATATAACAGCTGCATCTTACCGGTACTTACCTACGGAGCAGAAACCTGGAGACTTACAAAGAGGGTTCAACTTAAATTGAGGACGACGCAGCGAGCGATGGAAAGGAAAATGATAGGTGTAACTTTAAGAGACAGGAAGAGAGCAGAGTGGGTCAGGGAACAAACGGGGGTTAAGGATATCATAGTTGAAATTAAGAAGAAGAAATGGATATGGGCCGGCCACGTAGCACGTCGGCAGGATAACCGGTGGTCATTAAGGGTAACTGACTGGATTCCAGGAGAGGGCAAACGCGTGAGGGGAAGACAGAAAATTAGGTGGGTAGATGAGATTAAGAAATTTGTAGGTATAACGTGGCAACAGAAAGCACAGGACCGGGTTGATTGGCGGAACATGGGAGAGGCCTTTGCCCTGCAGTGGGCGTAGACAGGCTGATGATGATGATGATGATGATCGATAGTATAAAATCAACAGCACGAACTCATTGCAGAATAAACTTGGTTCCCCGCCCGCGTAGTACATAGTGCAGCCGGAGGAGCAGGCTGAAGAGCAAGAAAGCTGACATACTTGTGTCCTTCACCTGAGTGCTTTGCTGACACATGCATCATAAACTAAAACTACTCAGCTGTAGCGGAAAGGAAAGCGTTGCATGTAGTGGAACTGCGCGGCTTCAAATTTATATTGCATTTTATGATTTCAAAATACAAAAAATATCAACTAAGTTTGTAAATTGTAACGTGTAACTGGTTGCTTTTGGATGTGAATTTATTAATTTATTGATGGACATGTTCCGCCATTTTCAATCCGGAAATAATTTACTTCATTTGCCAAGAATTGCTCATAAATTAAACGAAGCTGATAGTAGACTACTCGTATCACAAATATTTTGGCAATATGGCCGGCCCGCAACAGCATCATTATTCACACCACTATCGATAGTATTGTCACGTGGTTGTGACGGTGAAGAATGCTGCAACAAGACTGGGAAATACGGAGCTCTTTATTTGGGCAATCTTGTGCCCAGAAAATCAAGACTCAAAATACAAGCGATACAGGCTGCGCACTGATAGCGGCGAGAACAGTCGTCGGCCGTCGAGTAATCTGATCATCGATGGAAAGCGTCGTCTTTTATACACAAGTCATCGAACCTTCCAGCGTTATCGCTGGTGGTCGCGTAAGCTCTCGAATAAACTTCACTATTCGCGTCCGGCCCGTAATCTTAACAGAATGATCTAAAACAATCGTGAAGCTTCTCAAACATTACGGCGTGGTCTGCGTCAAACGTTGCTAACAGTCTTTGTGGATGAAACCCAAACACATCAAAACAAAGCAATAAACACGCGTGGCAGTAATGTCGCTAGTAATATTAACCATGGTACTACCGATTGCACTATCGATAGTTTGTCGATAGTAGTACTATCGATAGTTTGTCTACACTATCGATAGTTTCAATGAAACTATCGATGCTATCGATAGTCAATTTACCGATAGTTCTGCATCACTAGTAGGCGCACCGCTGCTTCAGTGGTGCTCTTGACAACAGGCGCCGCGTCGGTAGATGGCGCGTCGATGCATTCTGCCGCGCGATCCCACGGTCTGTATACTTTTGCTCACGCCTGTACAAGTTACATTTGGTGGCGCTAGGTATCTATTTATTTATTATGGAAGTAATTGTTCTTTACGACACCTGTTATTAGTGAGCGACACTACACATTATTAGTGGTAAAACTTGCCTTGCTATGTGTTTGAAAAATCGTATTTCTGATTTATTGCTAAGAATGTTTTCAAAAATAGTACACCTAATAGCCCTTCCAATTTTTCACTCGTAAGAGAACAATGATATAAATTCTAATCTGATTAAAAATTCTGCAGATCCCACGCATTGTGGGAATCGATTTCATGGGAAGTAGAGAGTGAGTAGCTACCTATGCTGTATTTTCTTGGCATTTAGTCATAGTTACGAGGTGGATCGACGTGTTTTTGTAAATTGAGTAGCTGTGTGCGCATCGTGCGTTTACCACGCACGCCGACTACACTGACGTTTAAAGGGTAACTGATGGTATGACGTAACGTCCACTCTTATGTTAGAGCACAGACGTCAGTTTTACGGAAACGGAGCGCACGCTACGATGCGATTCACATTTCGTGTGCGATGCTGTGAATACAACATGCAGAAATCGTTTGTGTATTGCGCCGAAGTCGAGCAGCGCTTGAATATAGCTTTCTGAGTCGTAGAAGTGCATCTGTAATGCTTATTCGACTGTTATGAAAGCAGAACCAATACTGGAACCAAAACTGACGTCAAGCCCACATGACGCCTGTATCATAGGAGTGCATATGAGTATTGTTTAATACCTTGCTATAAAATTAGATAGCCAGCACTGGAACCACAATTGACGTTGCACCGTCATGCAGTTTCAAGACCTGGCGTGTCTGTGTGGTAGAATACGTGACCGCCAGAAGAATGTCTGGGTTCGATTGCTGCTGCAATCCTCAAGTTCATTCTTTGCATTCGTCGTGTCAACAAGCGGATGCCGCGTTTTTCTGACGCTCTCTTGTTGCCATTACCAATGTTTGTTCTCGGCGTTCCTGAGTAGATATAAACTGTGAATCACCTGTGTCGCCTACTCGCATCTTGAGTCGCGTGGTATACGGGTATATGCCTCACTGTAACTCGAGGAAAGGGCTTCATGACGTGCAAGCCAGGATTTTCGCGTTATTGAAGTCATGGCGAGACAGTCTGGTTCATCACTCCCTCATATCCTGCTCTGCCTATTTCGGTCAATACAAAGTTAATTAGGCGACCAGGAAAGCGCCCGGACGTAGGCGGCTAGATAGACAGGTAGATAGATACGTAGATAGACACACTGAAAGTGCCTTTGGTTTGCTTAAGAAATGCTTAGCATTTACTAAATGAAGCCTAATTGCGAAACAACTTACTTCTGGTTTAGCCCTCAAGCAGTGCGTATGAGTCGTCAGGGAGGAAAAAGAACAGATGTATTTTTAAAGAAATGTGAGAGGACGCTTGAGCTCAGGAGTAGAATGCTGTAGATTAATGGGACGCCGTTAGCGTCCCCTTGCTCGTGTTTTTCTGAGGGCATTTTCTGCTGTAAATTGCAACTGCTATTGCGGAAGACTACCCCGTCATGGTTGCTCACGACTTTCGCCACTAAAGGTACTGTTGGCCCTGATGTGAGTGCTCGAGGCGAATATCAGAACAATTCTGTAAATTGACGCGTCTGTATCCATGAGTATTGTACACCGCTGTGGTTGAGCGTAAAGGTTTGTCGTTATCGCTTATGTCAATATGCTCACATTGTACAATGTTCGATATACGAAGAATACGATGAGAGCTACGAAGGTCTTTTAAGCTTGATTACTTATAAGGTAACATGCTGTGGAGCCGGTTTTTAAGCGTGGTGTTCGCAGTACAACATACTCTAAATTTAATCACTCCGGTGTATTCACTGTAAACCTAAAAAACTAACGAGTGTCTTCGAGTGTTCATCGTTTCATGCGAAACTGGAGTGGGCACTGACACTCCAGTTTCGTGCCCACTTGCCGCGCCGCCATCTTGCGGAGCTGCTTAGTACCTAGGGGACTGCTCTGTCAAGATCGAAGTCACACATCCAGTTTCCAGCCAAGACATCTGAATTATGATTATGGTGAAATCGGAAACACCTGTGTACTTTGATTTAGATCCATGTTAAAAAATCTCACAGGGTCCTTTATGCACTCGCCTAAGACGACTGGATGGCGAACGCCATCTTTCTTTTTCTTCTGAGTCGATATATTGATCCTGTCCCGCCACCCTTCGAAAGCTTTCTGCACCTGACGCGGTTTTGCACTGCCTCCAGAATCGGAGGCACCTCCCCTAGTTTTGTACTGCCTTCGTGATCGGACCACTTTTGACCAAGCTACGATGCCATGCGATGATGTCATTATGTAATGGTACGTCACATTCCATTGCTGTGACATCGTGACGTCATAATGACATGCAAATTTTTACGATCTGTGCCATCATGAGGACGTCATACAGTGACATCATCACGTTATGATTTTTTTTCCACCACTCGTGTTGGCTCCGCCGACGAGAGACGCAGACGCGGGACGCCGGTCAATTTTAGCGATTTATGGGACATCTAAGGCTTTCACGTTAAACAACCCAGCTGGCGAAGGTTAATTCGCGTTCCACCAGTACCACGTGCCTCGTAACCATATCTTGGTTTCGCATGCGCATTTATAGCAGCAGAGCAGCAGTGTTTACGTTGCTCGGCTGCTGACCCTAAAGGCGCGGATTCAATCCCGGCCGCGGCAGTCGCACTTCAATGGGGCCAAATGCTAGAGGCCCGTGCGTTGTGTGATGGCAGTGTAAGTTAGGGAACCTCCAGGTTTTGTAGATTATCCAGAGCCGTCCACTACCGGCGTCTCTCATAGACTGAGCTGCTTTTTTGGAAGTTAAACCCCACGAACCATCTTTACTACGAAACATCACAAATTAGGTTGTGCAGCTTTACATTCAGCAAGACCAATTTCTACATCTTCTTCCTGTATCTGAGGCACCTTGGAGGCTGAATACCACCAGTTACAATTTGCATGCACTGTCATTGGTACAGTTCAGGCACATGTCCTATTGGTATGGCAAGTATTGAGAAAGAAAAAGGATATGACTAAATTAAGTAGTTATGTTCTCATGTCCTCGTCAATTTTTTTTTTTCCTATCTTCCTTCCTTTTCCCTCCTCCCGAAAGAGTAGGCAGGCGTTGTGCCCCTCTAGGTGGCAGTTGCCAGCTTGCTCTCTCCCTTTTTTCTCTGTGTCCTTGTGTATCTATATGTATGCAAATCAAATAAATAAATAAGTAAATAAGTAAATAATCGAGCGAGTGAAAGTGCTGTCTCTTAAAAAAATGTTGTGATTAACCGTGACCATTTCATTATTGAACAGTGCTCACTTGTTCTGAGCGACACTCTTGTTTTTTTCGAGTAGCACAGGAATGTGAAATCTTGACATCTTACCATCCACGGGAACTGGTCCTCCAGCGCTGCTTTGCCGTTCACGATCCTTTTTGAAGGTGCTGATAAACCACATTCTTTGCGGAATGAAAGCAGGACAGAGTTTTAATGAGCAGGGAAGTGAAAGTAGCCCGTACAAAAAAAAAACAAGGAAGTCAGCACCACAAAGTTGCACCCAAACACACACTTTTCCAATGTAGCATTGGCTTTGCAACGCGTGCACGGTCTCCTTTTACCTTCACCATAAACAATGAACTGAAATAGAAGCTAACCGCAAACGCATTTTCCAATGCCGCTGCCGCAGCATCATCCACTCCATGCTTCAGTCTTCATTGGCAGAGACCCTCTCTTCAAAAATGAATGAGGGATTGCATCTTTCTGTCTTGTAGGTAGCTTTTGTTATTTACCCAGGCACTCGGTAGCACGGCCTCTTAAGAGAATCTACTTCTGCGCTTGTTTCATTGAAAGAAAACACTTCGTTCCAGGCGCTTGACTTAATCGCCATGACGAAGCATTGTGCTATTTGCATATTCTGGACGTTTTGGTAATACGGTCACTTGTCATGCATTCAGCTCCCATAGACCACGTGTCACTTCCATAGTTTTATACAATATATCTCCTTATAGACATGAATTTTAGGCCACTTTAAACCCACGTTACATGCAATCATGGCAACTCTTTGGTCTGCGCTAACATGAAATTATCATTTATGGCGTTCTTTGGGCACACCTCACCCTGACGTCACTACAAAAATACACATCATACCTTCGAAAGCGAAGCACCTTTAGCGGTACGTAGATTTTTCTCGATCTTTTAGGAAATCATGCCGAGATATCCCATCTACGCGCTGCGAGCACACTTGTACAGGCGGTGATAGTGCGCCGGGCGTAAATTAATGGAGCATCACGGTTTCCAGGTGCTGCCCTGCTTGACCTGTTCACTCCATATTCCTTAACGGGAGTGTGTTTTTGACCAAATATATGGACCGATACCGAAGGTGGTTCAGCCTAAAAAGGCGTCTCATCTAAATTGAGTGATTTCAACCACCGTGCTTAGTTGCACACTAGCAGCATTCCTTCGCACTACCAGGAACGGTGGTCCAGTGGTTATGGTACTCGACTGCTGACTCGAAAGTCCCGGCATTGCATCCCGGCCACAGCGGCCGTATTACGATTCAGGCGAAATGCTAGAGGCTCGTGTACTTAGATTTATGTGCGCGCTAAAAAAACTCACGTGCTCGAAATTTCCGGAGACCTCCACTACGGCGTCCACATAATGATATTGTCGTTCTGGGGCGCAAAACCCAAAATTATATTTATATTATTCTTTCGCACTGGCTACTGCGGTGTTACAGTTTCCTGAATATACCCTTGCCTTGGCAATAGCGCGGATTTCATATTTTGCAGAACGACCGAAAGAGTTATGGCTTGAACTTGGTGACTATTGAATGTAGTCGCGTAAAGATTTCATTTACGTTGCATTGTCACCGAGTGTCATAAATGCATCAGAATACTCACCTGGACCATTTATTTGCAACTCTTCGGCTGACATCTGAAATTTGAGGAACTGTTAAAACTCCCAGGCGCGTGAAGGTTTCGCAAGATTGTAAAACAAATTTGTTATTTCGAAAATATTAGATAATTTCACGATTTCTTTACTAACTGTACAAAAAGCGTCGTGCTCGTATCTCCTCGTTAAAAAAAAAAAACTTTAGCAACAGCTGGCGATTTTTTGTTTCGCAGTTCATCGGGTATTTCAGAAACTCCTTATTATCTTAATTGCATCATCAATTACAATTTCTCTTCAGTGAGCATCATTCAACGCTAAAGTTACTTCATTTGTGCTAATTGTAGCGGCGGACATTTACCGGTGGTGAAGCAAGTTTATTTTAGTCTACTGACGTATATTAGTGGTCTTTCACATTAGTCCCGACGTCGCCGATGGCAGTGAATAAGCGCAGACCCTGAGAAGAGACATCGTAATATCGGCGTCACACGGTCATTTTTGGTCGTGATCTGGGCTCATCGGGATCGAATATCTTTATAGTAATTGGGTCCTTGAAGCAAACTGTAAAATGGAGCCAATCCCGTTTGAGAAATTTGACCCTTCTCGGGCTTAATCGCGGTCAGTAGTGTGCTGTGTGACATGAGCGTAAGCTTTGAGTACAATTCTCACAAACCAGGCGCCAGCGTTATCTTTGAGTGGCTGCTACTATTCAATACTTCGTAGACAAGCTTAATTTTTCGTGAGCTGTAGAGTTTAAAGTAAGTGATACCTGTGGCTCGCTATTTGCATGGTCGCGCAATTGGTACAGCATGATATGCAATAACTGATCGGCAACTCACCAACCGGAACGTGCCGAGTAGTAGGTTCACCCCAATGGCGACATGAACCATGGTGCTGGGCGAGTTTTCCTCGCCAGCCTGGAAAATCGAGTAAAAACAAATTCTTCAGCTTCAGTAAGCATGTTATAAAGCAATCTGAAGTTCATATGGCAAACAGTTGCGAGAGTTTGTGGGGGTGCTATTACACCCCTGTAAGTTCGTTTTGTTCACATGGCGCCCGTGTGTCGTAGTTAGCTTAAACGCCGCAGAGCGAGAGGTGGGGCCGTGCTCCCGTGGCGCCACCTGATGGGAGCCAGGTTATGCAAGGTCATCCGGTGGGTAGTCCTTTCTCTTTTGGGTTTTGGCGCAGCCGTGGAAGGCAGACTCTCGAGGGAGATCCGTGAATACGATACCGCCGCTCGTCCCTCAGAACTCCCGCGCTGCATCGAACGTCGGCGACGCCACATTCGTGGTACATTTTATGCGTTTAGCTGTTTGTGTGTTGTATTAGCCTTCTATTGGGTTATTAACTTTAGTTGCACCTTGAAACGACGCCATGAGAGACTCTGTCCAAGAGACAGAAAACTCAGTCTGTTCTTTTTATTTATTTTGTATTCTATCTTAACATTTTATATAACTTTTTTTCTCTCTCTCTTTTCCTGTGTCTTTCAGTCCCCAATTCCCTTCACCGCGCGCAGTATCAAGTCAGCGATTTGCATACGCCGGCTAAATTCCCTGCTTTTCAATAAAGAGTTCTCTCTCTCTATCTCGCTCTCTTTGGCATGTTACTTATCATTTATTAGATTCGGCTGGCGAGCTCGCCGTTATGTAAAAGTTGTTAATAACTGCCAAAATGCTCCTTACACTACGGCGTTCACTGTACCCATTTGTTCCATGAGCGCGGTTCTTTCGTCCCCCCCACGCCCAAGTTGTACGTGCGTAGCTTATGTGGTCATGAGTGTCCAATCGACCCGTTAAGTCTCTGCATTCTTTTCACAACATACCTCCGCATTTCTGACACACGCTTTCGTAGTAATGTCATGTTTGTGTAGATATTTTCCGCGCAGCCAGCGATGTGCATCTTCGGAGGAGCGAAATATTTTTCTGGCGGAATAGGTTGCTGAGAAAAAAAAAAGTGTAAGATTGGGCACGTATTTAGGTTTTGGTACCAATAGCAGCAGTGTAAGCCTTTGTCCATGCACGCAGGCTGTCCACCTGTTTTGAAATACACAAATCTCATTTAGATGGAAAGAACGAAAGTAATGTTGACTGCTGCTGATTAGAGCAAGTCAGTGTATTTTTCCTAAATGAATAGCACACAATTTTTAATCAACTTTTGAAATATTGTAATTAACCCATAAGTGTAACTGAGAGCATTGTAGAAAGCTGGATCAGTCGTTTTCGGGCCGCTCTACAATTTTGCTATTAACGTTTTTGCTTCAATTTCAGTAAATGACAAGACGGTAAGTTAATGATAGGTATGTAACTAGGTTGGATGTAGAACATGTTCAACTTCCGCACAAGCTACATAGGAACCCTCTGTAATGTAGCAACCATCGTCGGGCCTACACAGGACCAGTTAGCGCTGCTTTGGAAGCTTTTTTCTTTCACTTATCATATGCAAACGACAGGGTTTGAGCGAATTTAACACTCCTATTATGTGCTACTACCAAATATCTGCCAAAAGGCGTTTAGTGGACAGCGTAATACCCGTCCTAGCGTCTGATGAAGAGAGCGAGGAACGGACTGAATTTACATTGTACCGAAACTAAATTTCTACCAACACGGGTCTGCTCGGGTCCCTTCTCCACTATGCTCGTTCTGTTGTGAACTAGAAACAATAGATCATTTATTTTTTCCGTGCAGGTGATTCAATATAGCATGAACAGCCTTGTTAGAAACACCTTTACGTGCTATTGCAATGCATTTACCTGTGCCTGCCATTTTGTCTTTTGGAGCCTCGATTTCTGGGTCCTCCAATGCGAAGGTATGCGTGGCTATACGAAATTATCTGAATGAAACCAATCTGTTAATTAGCTAAACGTTATTCTTATCTTTCTGTGTACACACACACACACACACACACACACACACACACACACACACACACACACACACACACACACACACACACACACTATATATATATATATATATATATATATATATATATATATATGTGTGTGTGTTGTGTGAGGACAAAGGATTTCTTTTTTTTCTGAACTTCGTCGAGCACCAAAATTTTCACTATATTTTTGTAACTGTTCTGTTCTATAAACTGCCTTATTAAGTTTTATAACATTACACGAAAGCACTTGATTCTTGGCCAATCCACCGCAGTGGGCGTTAGCCACAATTAATAGGTGAACAACAACACTTTACATGATGATTCATTAGTCGTAGAATTCATATGTGACCACTTTTACCTATATTATTCGTTTCTTGGCCAATCCCCCAGAGTGGGTGTGAGCCATTCATAAAGGCGATCATCATCATCTTCACCGAGCACTCGGTGTGGCTGTTGTACTTCTCTTGGTTTGGCGCACCCATCATAATACCCGTCACGTCACGTTATGACCTAATTATGTGTATCCCATCTGGCTCTGCCTTTAGGAATCATGTGTGAGCAAGCATTGTCGCAATGATGCGCATGAAATTTGAAAGTGTGTAGGTATGGAGATGAAATAGGCTGAACTGAGATAGTAGTAGATCGTTGGGAGATGCCTCCAGGTGGCGGCGACACGCGTACTAATTATGGCGATAATTACGATCATGCTAAGGATGATTGTGATTGTTGTCTCTCGCTCTGATTCGCTTTCCTTTCAGTCGCCTTGCGGCGTGCTGTACTGAGTGCCTCATTATCTCTAGAAACATTTGTCGTAAGCTTCGAGGCGTGAGTTAGTGAGTTATGCCCTGACACGTCGGGAAGGTTATGCACATTCAAGCTTTGGTGCGTGGCCCGCGCGAGCTGTGGCTTTTGTCTCAATTGGTCGCTTTTCAACCGCGAAGACAATAGCAGCTCGTTTTATGTAAGGAGGCACTAGATCATCGGTCGTCCTCAATCAATGAAACACTCATGTTGACACACAAAGGCACAGAGAAGTGAAGGTTAACGATGAAGAAAGCGGTAAGGGATCACGCTGCTGGTGCCGGTGATTCCCGTAAGCATTAACTGGCACAACGCGAAAGCAGCTCTACGTCTTTTCTCAAAGCTTTTGAAACTGCATGACCAAATTGCATTGCCTCGCGTCAAGCGAGACAGTGCCTGCATGATGGGTGCTTGGTTCAATCTCAAAAAGGCTATAGGTTGAAGGCCTAAAGCTAACGTTAATCGCGCCGAAGGTCGCAGGATCGAATTCCGGCCGCGGCGGCCGCATTTTCGTTGGAGGCGAAAATGCATGAGGCCCGTGTACCTAGAGGTGGCGCTCTTTAAAGAACCACAGGTAGTCTAAATTTCCGGACCCCTCCACTACGGCGTCCCTCATAATCATACTGTGGTCTTGGGACGTTAAACCGCAACAGTTATTCACGTTAACTGCACCGCAGAGCAGCAAACCATGAATCAAGTAAATGGTACTACCGCGTGGAAGCTCTTAATGACACTTTTTAGCCGCAAAAGAGCACATACACAGAGCAAAGAAACACACAACGACAGGACAGGTGGAAGCTCTTCCCTGGTATATAAGATGGACATAATTGAGAAGTACTGTACGCCCACATTTAGCTGTAAGCCTCGATATTTATCATCAACTCAATAAAGGTGGGACGCAGGGCTTCCGGCGACAGATTTTTGTCTTTGCGACACAGAAATGTATTGTACGAATATAGCCAGTTGTACTGCTGGGCCCTCGCGACCTATTTAAATGATAAGAATTCTTGCCCGACAGCAAAGTGACAGGAAGGCTGGACGTGCTACTTCGAGAGGCCCGAGCCCTGCCTAAATGAACTTACTCTTTTGATTCAAGAAAGCGCAGATTTAATGAACGCTTCCAGGACTGTATCAAATATCTAAGATTAGTAAAACAAGAAAAGTATCCCCAATAAATATCAGTTACATTACAAAAATTCATCGTAAAAACGAAGTAGCTTGTTTCAAACGAGTTTACCAGTGTATTCATAGATCGAAGTTGAAATTCTAAGTAATATTCATTTCTGACGTGGTTTCTCATTAGTTTTTTTCTAAGCATAATAGTTCAGTATGGTTGAACTGTTTTTCTTACAAAGAAAGCCCCGACCGATGGGCTTCCTGTTTGTGTGTGTGTGTGTGTTTTGTTGTTTTTTACGATTGGCACACCCGCATGCTTCAACGGGTTTACTTAGACTGGGAGGTAAACCGGGCCATGAGTTTGTTCGTCAGAAGAGATTGCTTCGGAGCGTGTAGGTTGAATGAATATTGCGACTGCGGGAGGCAAAGGCGTCTTTGTTATTAAGGAAGCTGTACTGCCCAGCATAAACAATTCTCTTACGCCTGTCGTTCAGCATCGCAAGGCTCATTATATGGAAAGCTCCGGGTAAGCCACTTCGAGTCTCTGCTAGAGTGGAAAGGCCAGGTAAGGTGAAGCGGATGTCGCCATAAACATTCCTACCAGCAAGCCGTGTCTGTACACGGGGAGAGACGTTAGGCCAGGACCGACAACGTCGCCAATGAGTGAATTACGTGCCTTCGAATATACGAAGCGGTTTCCGAACGCCGTTACCCACCACATGCGAAAAAAAATGTGTATCATATTTTGGCATCCCACGCAGAGGCTGTCCAGGTTTTTTTTCCCGCAATATTCTGTTTTCAGTTCGGTAGATTGCGGATTGTTTATCGACCGAGAGCTGTCAGAAATAAGTGTGGATATCGAAGTCCCTTCGGTTCCCTAAACATACGACGTTCTTTAAAAGTTTCATTAGTCTCCCTCGAAGATACATATCATCTGTTCCATATGTTCTCAACCTGTTTATTTTGCAATGTTCGAGACGTAGCAGCGGTAGAAAATATTTCGTAGTTCCTCTGACAGTAAGAGTTACGTGTTGACACAATTGTTTTTTTTTCTTCTTGCCTTGGCGAAAAGTACCTGCTCTCGGATGCCGAGTTGCCGTGACTCTTTAGATGTCAGGAAACCATTAACGATGTTGAAACATCTCAGAGGAGCACCGAAATAATGTTAGAGAAAGTTCAGTCATGTTACAGATGATAATTGAAATTCGCCTGCAGCAAAAGCAGGAGCCAGCAGTCTTATTCTAGCATGATCACACGTATTGATTCATTCGTTTTTATATATCTGCATATCTCTATTTCCATCTCTATTAGGATAGTTGTAGAGAATAAGAAATTCACCGCATCAAGGAATTGTCTACTGCACTTTGGGAGCGGCAGAAAGATATGCACTTGTAATTGTAAAGAGGTAACCCAAAACCCGTCCCTTGTGATAATTTATTTTGCTCGGCATCTTTTTATAGCGACAGTTTCAAAGGAGCAACAATCAAAGTATTGGATTTCTTATTTTGCTACGTGCGTAGTTCGCCTAAACCACACGGTCCAAATATTATGCGACGTTATTCAATCTGCGAGCTTAATCGTTTAAGAAAACTGCGTTGCAATGGTCGCAAGGTGGGGTGAATAAATGTAAATAGAGTACGGCCCGTACATATTTTGCAGTGGTTCGTAATAAAATGCGCCAACATTGTTACCGAAGCTGTACTAGAGAATGTGCACTCTTAAGGGCCAATTTTACAGGTGTAAAGTTTCGCTATCGAAGACCAGTGTGGCGAATAAATTAGTCTTCGTTCTTCTCGTGGATTTATTTATTTATTTATTTATTTATTTATTTATTTATTTATTTATTTATAAATAGGCATTATTGTAGGGGGTTAATTACACATGTAAAATTGTAATAAAAATGTGACGAATCAGCAGTATGAAAATCATAGAATTGCAGACATCGTGGTAAAAGACCATATAAATGCAGACGTCGTGGTAAAAGAGACGACACAATCAAAGGAAAACGTAAGACATCCCATTTAGAAATATTCGAGGTAATATTTAAATGGATTTATAGACAGTTCTCTATGACAGAACAAAATTTGGTGGAGATACTATTTCGTCGGGAAGCAGATTCCATTCTTCACTTGTTGGAGGAAAGAATGAAAACTTTAAAAGCTTTATACGACACTTTCAGGGACCTATTTTTTGGAATTATCGCGTCTTTTAGACTGATACTGAGGTGGTTTTAACTGTGTTCTTACCCATTCCGGTGTTACCACTGCAGATGTTATGTAAAAGCTTCGAGAATTGAAAAATGAGCATGTAAATATGCCTCTCACGTGATGCAAGCATGCACAGTTCGTGACTTCTTTCCTAAATTGTGATGAGTGCGGCAGTATACGTCAAGAAAAAACGCATGGCAAGAAGCTTCGTAGAAATTCAACATAAAACATGCGAATAAATGGGACAACGTGCACTTATCGTCGCCGATAATTTGATATAACAGACGGTCGTTACCTTCCTGGTAATAATAAATCACGCCTGCGCAACTGCTTCTCTACAGCCTATACAAAATCGTTCTTTTAGGCAGTTACAAATGCGAGGTTATGGGTTGCTGTTGAAGTCTGAAACAGAATTCAATGTACCAGCTATATCTAGCGCGGTCGCATTGGTGTTTTCCGTTGCGGTGAGCTCACTCTGTTTATTTAGATCGATTGCAAACGACGTACTTCTTACTATTTGAATGTCCGGTAGGATTTAAGTTTGCTTGAATGATTTTGGTAGCTTTCCTCCATTGTTGTTTCGACGTTCAAGATCTATTCGTCTAGTGAGAGTCAATTGCATTTATTTTATTTTCACTTGCCTTAGTTGACAATGTATCATGCACGGAATGAAGAAAACCATAGGTTATAGCTATGCATGTCGTTCAAGAAAAAAAAGCATTAATATAAGCCCAAAGCCTCAATGTGCAATTTTTTCGAACAGACTACTCAGTGAACATAAATCCAGCCTGTTGGCCCGAGAAAATTTCATTGAAGCGCCAGGTTTTCAATAACTGTTTCCTACATTTAGGCAATTTTACTCACTGCTGCTACGCATTGTCGGAATGCAATCGACACCCTAATGTCACCAGTATTGTAATGACTCCATTGTTTAAAGTTTACAATAATTGGTGTGCATGATCATCTCTTCTCTCGACTAGTGGATATGGAAATACGAATAAATGATGAAGACCGTGAATGAACGTTTCATTATTTTCATTTTCCACACTTTCAGTGTACAAAATATACGTGCGTATTTAACACCAACTTTCCACACAATAAATTCTTTGAAGCACTATCAGTAGTTCTTCAGGAGAGAGTTCAAAGTAACTCTAGACAATGAATTATCTGTGGATAATCAATAAAAATGAGGGCTTACCTAAGAAAGCAACTCCTTTGTTTCGCCGTATGCAAATTTTTGACGTTTAACCAACAGCTGGTGCCGTCTAGAGTGACACAGCGCAGCCAGGGTAAGTCGTTGACACGCACCAAGAAAGAAGGTAGCAGCGCAAGAAGAGAAAATTTGATGGGTCTCCCGCACACAGTCCACAGCAACGCTTCTTTGCTTGTAGGTGTTCGATAACCAGACCGAAAAGAATAAAACGATCACTCGTCGACAGAGCACATCATGGCAACTTCGACCTTGGCACCGATGATAAATGAGGTAGACGACAACGTCTTTAGCGGAATCTCTCAAAACGTCAGTCTTCACACAACGGATGCGTAGCTGTCCTCACTTCTTCCGGGCCTCAGCTGCTCCGCAAGACGGTGCCGCCGCCACCCCCAAAACCACACAATGCCGAGCTCTCGAAAGCCTCTGTTGTACCCTCGTGCTATTGTCGGCACATGCGACAAAAGGAGCCGCCAAAGAAAAGAGACGACAGGGGCACGTCACAAAGTGTTCGCAGGAAATAATTACTCAGTTACTGTTCCCGAAAGGCACGATGCTTCTCACTCAAGGCGGTAGCCTGTTGAGAGTTAGATGCGAAGCGAGACGACGATCGGTCCAAATAGAAGAGTGCGAGGATTCAACGAGCCAAAAACTAGAGGTCCGTCTTCATTCAAATTTACGGCGTCTTCTTCAGAGGTGTCTTCACGACCAACAGGTGCCGAACGCTTCGAGGCCTAGCTCATGGCTGTACGTCGAGCGAGAGCTCTTTCTTTTTTCGGGACCCCGACTCGTCGTCGAAGTGTTGTGACTGACGTCGCATAACACACGCGGCCAGGACTTCAAGGCGGTGGGTCTGAATGCGGGCCCGTATGTGGGAGAGGGAGAGACAGATCGGGGTGAGGAGGAGATGACAGCGGTTACAGGAAGACAAAAGATGTTATCGAAACACAGAAGGGGACGCGAACCCTTTGCGCCACATTAAGAGACAACGTTATGAGGTGCCATAGAGGGTCGCCCGTTGAAGACTCAGACAACAGTTGCACTTCTCTGCGTCTCCGCCTACGCTTTCCTCTTTGTAACTTCGTTCTCAGTTCCCTTTCCGCACGCCCTTTCCCTCGCTCTTCCTACGCACGTGTATCGACGCAAGCTCGGCGGCAGCCACAGACGTGCGCATCAGGTTAGCAACAAAAACCAAGAAAAAAGAGAAAACTTGCAATCGTTTTGAATGGGCCAATCAAGAGGAAGGCAGAGGGAAAGGGGGAGTGGGTGTCTTTGGGACACGCACGGGTGCCTTATAGACGGAGGCAGGCGGTGTGATTTACGGGACGTAGCATGCAGGTGACGGCGTATGTGTCGGTCGTGTGCGTGCGTGGTCTTTCTTCCGCGTGCGTTCTATGCCGATCTCCCTTTTCCCAACCTCTTTTGCTGCTTCTGAGGCCACGTTCACGCCAATTCTACAGGACGCGCCGGTGACGTCAGCGGATCAGTTGATTAACAGAGCAGTCACGACGATATGGGTGTAAGGCATCTCAAGTCATGAACATCGCACGCGAAACATTGCTCTTCGCGTATGTACAGGATAAGTCCGTGCTTTCCATAGTGTTGTGTGGTCCTTTCAGATAGAGGGACTATCCGAATTCCATAGATGTACAATTGCTTGGCATGTGCATACTGTATTACCGATTTTAATCTCATTTCTTGGCCTACAAAAACGCACATAGGCGGAGGTGTACCGCTTGTAAACTCCAGGATGTGGGTTCAATTCCCGGCCGTGGCAGCCCCTTTTCAATGGTGAGAAATGCAAAAAGACCCACCTGCCTAAATTTAGGTTCACCGACAGTGTCAAAATCTATCCAGACTCTCCAAAACTACGGCGTGTACCTCGTGATTCTATCATGATTTTGGCGCGTGAATTCGACTCGCATTCAAACAAGCGGACTCCTTCGTAAAATCGCGCATTTTGCGTCATTGTTTCAGAGTTAATTATGAAATAGACGAAACGATTAGCACGTGGATGCCATTAGGCAGCTGTTCTGGTAACTCCTCATCCAGGCAAGCGAGTTATGTCTAGGCTTTGTTTCCGAATCCGTCAGAACAATTAGGCATTCTGTCCTTACCATGCATCCACTTCTTCAGCTCAAGTAATCATTACTGTCGGAGAGCGCAACACCTGTTCATTAGGGCCGATGCGATGACGAGAAGAGAAACATAAATCTCCTTAAGCTTAGACAAGAAACGGGCTTGTTTCGTTTCTACATTCCGGCTACCGTGCTGCAAGATTCCTGGCATAACCCCGTAAAGGAAAAAGGTATGACAACACCCATAGACCGCTTTTTTTCTGCATAATCACCGGCTTTTCTTATGTCCATTGATTTGGTCGACATGAATAGCACATGTGTTTGAAGCCTACAGGGGCGACTGTTCAGAAGCGCCATTCAGTTCATTCTAACCTGTATGGCGTGGACACCCTTATCATCAGCATCACCGTAATGAATGTTACTTTATTTTCACCCCGCAGGGGCGTCTGCGCAAGCAGGCGTTTGGTGTGTAGCGACACCACGGACACGAGCTAATGGGGGTTCGGCCCCTCCCACGCCTAGCCGTGCGTGGCTGTGCCGTGTCCGGGGAAAAGGGGATCCTGGGGGTTGAGCCAACGCCGGGTGCTTGGACCTTTAAGGCCTCCTGGCAGAGGCAACACGCCCCTTTGGCCCCGGCTTCACGTAGACGGCACCCCTGGGCTGACCCACCCAGGGGAAATCGGCAGTCGCCTTTTCCTATCTCTCTCCTCACTTCTTCGTCTTTCTCTCCCACTTTCAATCTGTCCTGTCGTCTTCTCCCTTCCTTTTACCTCCGTTTCTCCCGGCGGCGAGGGTTAACCTTGTGTGGTGGTCCTACCTTGGGTACACCATATTCGGTTATAGCAACGATGTACAGTTGGCACGGCAGGGCTTGCTCCACCACAACCCCTGCTGTGTCCCCTTGTTGGGCTCGGTGGTGGGTGACTGGCATTGTTGCCGAACAATGTACTCATTTAATGGGATCGTCCAATCTTTTCGCAAATGATCGCCCCCCGAAACGGGGGCGCACCGATGTAACCGCTGAAATCCTCCAGAAAAAGAAAGACAACTTCCCCAAGTATCACGTCATCCACTGTGAGAACGCCGACAAAAAAGCCCGTAACATTTCACCTTTCCTAGTGTCAAGGTGCCTCACTGAGACCATCGGGAGCGGCTACAAAGCCACCAAGATGGTCAGTGGGGATCTGCTGGTTGAAGTTAAAGATAAGTCGCAGTAACAAAAATTGACGAACCTTGTGGCGTTTGGGGAAAAACCGATAACTGTCACCGCCCACAGAACAATGAATACGGTGAAGGGTGTCGTATCAGATGATGACCTCATGGACCTTACTGATGACGAACTCCTGGCCGGCTGGAAGGATGAGAATGTTGTACAGGTACAACGAATAAAAATCAGGCGAGACAACAGGGAAATACTCACTAGGCACATAATCGTTACCTTCAACTCTAGCACACTTCCAGACGAAATAGAAACAGGCTACTTGAATTTGCACGTCAGACCATACATTCCGAACCCAAGGCGCTGCTTCAAGTGCCAAAGGTTTGGCCATGCATCACAGAGCTGCCGAGGGCAGCTTACTTGTGCTAAGTGCAGTGCTACGGGACACTCTGCTGATGACGACTGCAATGCTGAAGCTCACTGTGCAAATTGTGATGGTGACCACCCGGCGTACTCGAGATCCTGCACAGCTTGGAGAAAAGAGAAGGAGATCATCACTATCAAATTTAAAGAAAACATAAGCTTCCGCGAAGCCAGACAGCGTCTCTCACCGTACCTTGCTAAAAAGCCATCATTCGCCGAAGTGGTGCAACGGGGGCCAGCACCACAACGGCATCAGGCGGCCGTCCAGGCCACGCGTAGTGCGCTGAGGCGACCGCCCCTCGCCCCCACGGTAGGAGCAGCCACGGCTGCCCTACCCTCCCCTAACGCGGCCACACTGGAGGCCTCTCCTAGACCTGGCACCAGCCGGGACAGCTCAGAGGCCAAAGAGGTCCTGCCGACCTCTTCTCTGGTGGGGTCAAAGGCCTCGCCTGCCAAGACGAAGCCTACACAACGCCATCATCGCTCGCTAGAGCAACTGTCCGACGTCTTGCACGAGGCGATGGACACTACTTCTAGCCCAGCGGTGCAGGCAGCGCCTAAGGAGCGGCGAGACACTCTCGGCCGCTCCAAAAAAAGCAAAACCCCAATTACAGGGCCAGAAAAGGGTCCTGTAAAATAAGTGAACCTGCACCATTTTCGAACTCGCATTTTTTAGTTCTTTTAGAAGCAAGTCACCTTCCATTCTACTATATCCTACTCACTTGCTCTTCGATTTTTAAACTTTCACATTCAACATGGCTTTTATGATTCATTGGAACTGTAGAGGGCTTTTAAACAATTTTGGTGACGTAAAAGAAATACTACACGACTTTTCTCCTGCAGCCTTGTGCCTTCAGGAAACCAGCCTAGGTGATCGATATCAAAACATCCTAAAAGGCTTCACTGTTGTGCGGCGCGATCTTGCGCAGGCAAGCCGATTGTCGGGCGGTGTGGCTGTTGTTGTTAAAGGTGGTATAGCAGTGAGAGAAATTCATATTAATAGTCATATAGAGGCCGCCGCCGTTACCATTTTAGCGCACAAAACCATCACCGTCTGTTCCCTCTACATTCCACCCCACACGCAATTCACCGTAAGCGATTTAGAATTAATTTTACACCAACTACCCGAACCTTTTGTGATAGCAGGTGATTTTAATGCACATAACACGCTTTGGGGTAGTAAAACAGTTGACTCTAGAGGACAAACACTTGAAGATTTTATTTTAGCCAACGATGTTTGTCTTTTAAATTCTGGCGCTGCCACTTACTGCTCCCCAAGTTCAGGAGCTATGAGCTGCCTGGACCTTGCGCTATGCTCTCCAGCGCTGTTCACAGATTTTAAATGGAAGGTAATAGATAATCCATACGGTAGTGACCACATGCCTGCACTCATCAGTCTAACCACAGCACTTCCTACCATACCATCCAGACCACGCCGCTGGCGACTTCATTTGGCAGACTGGGCTCTCTTTACCGATCAAGCCAGTCTGGATAAAGAGAGTCTAGATAATCTGAGTGTAGATGAAATGAATGAAAGGATTACAACGTGTATAATCGCGGCAGCAAATAGAGCTATCCCTCAGTCTTCTGGTTGCTTAAAAAAGAATTTGAAGCCCTGGTGGACGCACGAATGTACAGAAGCCAAAAAACTCCAAAACAAAGCCTGGGGTATCTTCCGGAGGTACCCGACGTACGATAACCTCATCTCCTTCAAAAAGGCGAAAGCGAAAGCTAGATATGTTCGTAGGCAAGCCGAGAAAATCTCCCGGCAAAACTACGTTTCATCCATAAACAGCTCGGTCACATCCAAAAGAATGTGGGATCAGGTTCGCAAGTTCAATGGCAACTACGCTGCCTATACCATCCCCTTTCTTTCAACAACAGGTACTCAGACATCCCTACAGGAACAGGCAGATCTATTAGGGCTTCACTTTTACAACATATCTAGCTCAGCAAACTATTCAGAAACGTTCTTAAGGCACAAGCAATCTATAGAAAAACAAAAGCTTCCTACTGCAGGTTTCTTAGACTTGCCATACAATGCGCCTTTAACCATCCATGAACTGAACACAGTACTCTCTACAGGTAAAAAAACAGCGCCTGGTCCTGACACAATACACTATGCAATGCTCGCCCACCTGTCGCCAAAAACAGTCGATGCCCTTCTGTTTCTCTTCAACGTTACTTGGCAAACTGGTCGAATGCCCACGGATTGGAAGAAGGCCATTATAATCCCATTCCTAAAAACGGGAAAAGATTCTACATCAGCAAACAGCTATAGGCCAATCGCACTTACAAGTTGTCTTGCAAAAACCTACGAGAGTGTCATTAACATCAGGCTTACGTACGTCCTCGAAACAGAAAACTCACTAGACATCCACCAATGTGGGTACAAAAAAGGTAGTTCAACAATTGACCACCTAGTTCGGCTTGAAAACACAATACGAGAAGCTTTCCTACACAAACAACACTGCCTAGCAGTATTTTTTGATCTTCAAAAAGCCTACGATACTACTTGGAGGTATGGTATTTTACGAGACTTGGCGGATGTAAGAATCCGCGGTAGAATGCTTAACTGTCTCTCCGACTTTTTGTCCAACCGAACCTTCCAGGTCCGCCTTGGCGTGACACTTTCTCGTGTATTTACTCAAGAAAACGGTGTACCTCAGGGGTGCGTTCTGAGCACTACACTTTTTGTTGTGAAAATGAACTCTGTAAACAAAGTTATACCATCCACACTGATGCATTCTCTGTACGTTGATGACCTCCGGATTGCGTGCCGCGCGTCTAACGTGGTGACATGTCAACGACAGATTCAAATCACGTTGAACAAACTAACACAATGGGCGGAGAAAAACGGCTTCTGTTTCTCCGGGGAAAAGACAGTTGCCGTAGTGTATTCTCAGAAAAGAGGCTTGCAGCCGGACTCAATTCTTGAACTGAATGAAACAGTCTTACCAGTTAAACAAGAGCACAAGTTTCTAGGAGTCATATTTGACAAGAAACTCAACTTTCTATCACACATTACCAGTCTAAAAATTAAAGCGACTAGGGCACTCAATGTCCTCAAAGTTCTGTCGCGGAAGCGGTGGGGCGCTGATCGTAAGTGCCTACTGAACATATATCGTTCATTGGTGCGTAGCAAATTAGATTATGGAAGTATAGTTTACGGTTCAGCAAGACAATCCTACCTCAAGAGACTCGACCCCGTACATAACAAAGGGATACGCTTGGCAACCGGTGCATACCGGACCTCGCCGCTTCCCAGCTTGTACTCCGAGAGTAACGAACCGGCACTGGACAGCAGACGAACGCAGCTAATGCTTATGTCTTAAGAGTTCGCTCATCGCCAAACCACATATGCTACAACGTTACCACACACTGTGACAAACGACTCCATTACACAAACAAACCAAACGCAAGAAGGCCACTTATACTCAGATTCGAAGAAAAATGTCGCGAGTGTAACGTCCCTACAGATGCCCTTTCTGTTACTAAAAGGCCAAGAAGGCTGCCTCCCTGGAAAAACTTTATGCAGTTTCTTGACCTCTCATTGACACATCTCAAAAAACAAGGTACACCACGTGAACACATATTGCAAGAATTTCGCATCGTTCAAGAAAGGTACAGCACATACAAAGAATTTTACACTGACGGCTCCAAAACGGCTAGCTATGTCGGTAGCAGTGTCGTCCAAGGTGCGTGGGAAGAAACAGTCAGATTACCACAGTTTGTTTCAGTTTTTACTGCTGAGTGTTATGCCTTGTGGATGGCAGTAAAAAGAATTGAAAGTGCTAGATACAAGAAAGCAATACTTTTTACGGATTCCTTGAGTGCATTGAAGGCCCTCCATATACGCTCTCAATACGAACCCTTCATTGGCGACATTTTAAACGTATTATCGCGTCTAAGTGAAGGACAAAATATCCGGTTCTGCTGGGTCCCAAGTCACGTCGGGATACCCGGAAATGAAAGGGCAGATCAGTGCGCAGCAGCAGCAAAGAACTTAAGTATCTCGCAAGTAAATGTTCCCGTTAGGGATAGTATCCGCGCGATCCGTACAGCGCTAACATCTAAATGGCAACGGGAATGGAATATGACAGGCAACAATAAACTTCAACTAATCAAGCCATTCCTAAGTGAATGGAAGTCATGTTACCACCAAGAACGTTTTATCGAAGTAATCCTGTGCCGTCTTCGAATTGGTCACACGCACATCACCCATAATTACTTGTTAAAACAAGAAGAACAGCCACCATGTGATAAATGCGATGAACCTCTAACAGTGTTGCACATCTTGCTTACATGCGCACATTTGGAAGCACATCGAAGAAAACATTTTTACACCTTGTACAAGTTACGCATTCCACGTCACCCCATGTTCCTTCTAGGAGATGATGCGCTGATACCCCTAACTGACGTTGTCAACTTCCTGGATGACACCAAATTTCTAAATAAGTTATAAGAAGCACGCCATCGTATTTGTACGGTACAGGTCTGCAAGATTCACGAACCTGTGTGGCCACAGCACGGCCTCTTGCGAGAGGTCAGTGCTGTGACAGCTTCTTTTGAACACAGCACTTGCCTCCTGTCCCTTGCGCACAAGGACACAGGTGAGGCGGGAGTGCTGGAGCGATCCCCTTACATTTTTCGACAAAAATCACCTCACGCACATACCATACCCATTGACCACGCCATGTACCATGTCCATAATTTTAAAAGTATATACATTACGCGAATGTTTTTAGGTCTCTCTACAGCCGCACAACCTTATTCATTTTATTCCATTAGTCATCGTTAACCACGCATTCATAGTCATGACTATTGTAAAGGAAAAATCACTTGGACGACGAAGCACAATTTTCCCTGACTGACGGAGTTACTCCCTCAGAGAAAATAATTTTTCTATCAGACCTTCACAGCACAATGTATGCCGAGCTAACTAGCGACGTTTTCTTTTGCTCTTTTTTCTCTCCTTTTTTCTTTTCACCATGTGGCTGGCGCAGCATAGCCTTAGTTGCTTTTGCGCCACTAAACCCAACATAACTAACTAACTTTATTTTCAAGGAATCTCACATAGAAATCGTTAAACTTACATCTGTTAACTTTCATGCGAATGTTTCTAATGTTCACATATTTTCATTTCACTGCACAGGCCACGCGTCGTGGTAGCTTAGTGGCTCAGATGCTACACTGCTGAGCTTGAGGAGGCTGGCGTGATTCCCGGCATTCGCGGCCACGTTCCGATGGCCGCGAAATCCAATATTGGAAGCGGCCCATATCTTTACCTAAGGTGTCTCGTAGTGGGACTCGCCCCTCGGCGTTCGTGTGCTCTTTCGTATTTCTTGGGTAAACGTTGGGTTTCGTCGCGCTGCCGGAACGGATCTTAGAGGCCACGTAGAAAGGAGCGCGTGGTTGAGACCTGCTCCGCCACGTGACGCAACGATCGCAGATGCTCACAAGAAAACCACCTGCTCTTTGAATGAACATATTCAATTTTCATTAATTATCCTGAATGTAAAAGGGCATGTTCATAATGTACAGCGCCATCTGCCTGCAATCCCGTAAGCTCAATCCGCCATGTTTTGTTGGGCGCGAGAACGAAACCTGTCGCATATCGCAACCTCTCAGGTGCTAGCTACTAGTTTTTTATCTTCGTTCTACGATGACTTACCAATGCTTCTTGCGCTGTTCAGGCAACGAGAGAGCTCTGGCAATGTAAGGGCTCGCTCGTTGCTCGCTGACAATGCACGAGCGAGCCCTGACAACGTAACACAATTTTAATCGGATTTATCAGTTACCTGAATCAAGAAAAAGAATTTACCGACGCGAACGTGTTTCGTCAACAACGAGATCGGCAGTGAGCTTTGGTTCGGAAATGACCGGTGTGCGCAAAAGCGCTCATCAACCTCAGTTCTTATTTCTCCGTGCAATTTAGTTACTCGCCTGCAACATAAGCTTCTGCGGTGACATCGGGGACATTGAACATTTTATTTGGCTTTGCCCGCAGTTTGATGTTGAAAGGGCAGCGATGGTGTGCACCTTGCAAAAAGATTGTCGCAGGCACCGGACATTTGAAGACGTCATTTTTCCTGAAGCGCCAGCGGCAACGAGGAGAAGCGTGCAACGAATTTTGTTGGTCTTCCTGCGAGACACTGGGCTGTTCAGCACATGGTGACAAAGCCCTACAATTCAGGAGATGCTCAGGCGGAACAATTGCCGGTCATGCAGGCCAGGCTAACCCCGCCTGCTGCAACATCACCACCACCACCACCACCAGCTAGGCTTGCAGAACAATATATTAAGCTATATGCATTTAAAAAAAAACTGCCGACGTCGCACACGCGCGAGAGACCATGATTGGTCAACATTAGCTTGTCGGTGTTGCAGATTGACGAAAGCAATGATTTACGCATATAAACGTATGTAGGCAGTGCCACAGACACTTCTGCGCGCATCCGCGGTAAATCAGTGCCGGCACACGACTCCAACAGGCATTTCTTTGCAAGCTTCGCAAGGCAGTGTGCGTCGAAGTACGTAGTGTGCAAGCCGCGTCTGCCCTCCGCTTTACACCCCATTTTATTATTATTTTGCTTTCTTCAGTCAGCGTGCGCTGCGATCACGGAGCGAAGAGTTAGGGAGCCGTACAGTAGATGGAGCTGTTTTTTCGGTAGATCATCGCACTTATCTTTCCTCTGATCGTGTGCGCTCGCGCGCCTCGGTGCATAACCATGGAGGCGCAGTACTGCACGCCTCTGTTACAGTTCTAGTACACTCTACCTCTGTCGCATGCGAAAGCAAAGAGCGCAATTTTTTAAAAAGATATGTCAATGAACGCACAGGTATAGCGTTCAAGCAAACCAGACCGACAATACTAAATCCGCGTGATCGATTACGACCACAAAATATTATAAACAACCAGTGTGCAGTAAAAGACCATTACTGGGGCCGCTCTTTTTGTATACCGTTCAAACGCGCGATCAGTAATTTTTTCTTTGGTTTGCGGCGCATCGCTCATGCACATGTCCATGCCTTGTTTATTTCGAATGAACTGCAACACACGTTGCTGTGGAGGGTGTAGAGATACTTGTGGCTAAAGAAATGAGCCGACGAAAGCAGCACAGCGTTGCACAGGTCGCGCAGAAACAACGTGGTGTCGACATTTGGCGAGTCTGTGTATAAAATCACAGCAGGTGCGAGGTCATCCTAGAAATTCGACAGTCACACCTCGTCTGTAACGAACACGTTTCTTGAACGCCTACCTCAGATCGTAAGCGCACGCCACTAGAGAACAGCAGTTTGGCTTTGCGAAGCGGTGCGCTTCTTGCAGCTGCCACCCGGATGAGTTTCTGAGCTCACAGAGCTCCGATACTGCTTTATCGTCAATTTGTGGCAGCACAGTGAGGTCCGCTGACCGTTCGGCGGTGGATGACAAAAGAAACAGCCGCATTTTCTTGGTCCGAGAGGTTCGCCAGCGTCTGCGGCTCAGCCTCTCCGTGGGCTGTCCTTATGGAGACGCTAGCTGACGAACAAAAAATGGCGGACGCGCCCAGTGTTACCGGAGCACCAAGCATTATGAATATCCGATATCTGGCCGTTATCTTCAATAAACTGATGCTCCGATCACATACGTACCCAATATGTCACACAACTTGAACGAGAACCATCGATTTCGTTCCAGTTTTATATTTTACAAGACATTCTCTGAATATTGAGAAAACCATAAGTAAGCGCTTGACCTCAAGTATGTGCTAGGAGGAGAAAAAAATTACACCATTTTCCGCTAAAGGGGACCATGAGGCGATGCGAAGCCGGAGCACTTGCACGATCGCGTTCCGTTGGCGTTAGTTGGGCATGCTACCGACCTCGCGTCGTGGAACGCGTAGAGGAGCGCTACGCGCGTCTTGTCTTCCCTCTAGCCTGGCCGTTAATTCTCACAGGGTGAGCGGGGAACGCGGTCGACAGGCGCGCGAGAGGGCGGCAGCGTAGGAGAGGAGACAGCGGGGGAGGGGACGCGCATGCGCTGGTGCTCATCACGGCGTTGCGCAGGAGAGAATTTCGGCATGTCTAGCTTGCGTGTCAGAGGAAGATTGGAGGGGGGAGGGGAGAGGGAAGTGGAGAAGGGAAGTACAGAGGAGGAGGAGAGAGGGTGAGTGGAGAGGAGTCGAGAGGAGGTGTGTGGAGAGGGTATGCGCATGCGCAGTAAGGGTGGTCAGGCCGCACACCACCACCACCACCACCGGTTTGAACTCCGCTATGTCCATTACGTCAGGCGTAACGCTAATAACTGCCACTGGCTCGTCGTGCCGTTAACGAAGCCCGTGTGCTTAGATTTAGGTGCACGTTGAGGAAACACATGCGGCCAAAGGTCATCCTGAGCCCCCCACAACGGCGTGTCTCACAGTGATATGGTTGTTCTGGCACGCGAAACCTTGTAGAATATTTTATTGTTCCCGGTATACTGATGCACAGAGTGTACCCAACGGTGCACGACTACCTCTGCCCAATTTACGGCGTGCCTGACACCTTGGCCCACATGATCATCGCGTGCCCGTGCAATATACAGACAGACACAACGCCTTCGCCGAATGCCTGTAACGCCGCTCAAGAAAACGAGGACCTTCTCGAAACGTGTGAGGCCAAGCTCGCCTCGGAGGACCTGGACCAACAACGACGTCTCGTTGCCAGGGCCAAGGAGGCAGCGAAGGCCAGAGGGTTCCTGGAATGAGGAGACCTCTCACCTAGGGTAGACGCGGGACTAGCCCCGCGATATCTGTTCGTGCAATAAACGTTTATTCTTCCTCCTCCTCCTGTCGCTTCTTAACATCTTCCCCGTGTGGGTACTTGCCGCAATGTGTTTATCATCATTGTCATCAGACCACGGCTTTTCCCAGCGGTCGTTTCAGTCTGCATAATCGAAGTAGAAGAAGAAGAAGCTAGACCATGGATGTGCACGTCCGCCCGAGCTCAAATGCAAAGTAAGTCTTGATATTAAAATTAAAGTCGGAACTTGACAGATTCGAACTGATCCTGTGTCACGAAAGCGTAATCAGTCCCACGCAGATAAATTTCATATACGTATGTAGTCTTTGTCAAGACCATGTGGCATACTCCATACTTTCACTGTACATTAGTTTGGCTGTGTATAGGGCGATTACCGCGGAGCTTGTGGTGCCGATGGTCACAACGTGTCCAGCGCGCCAATCATCCTTTCTGAGGACGTTCAGACTTGCCGTATAAACACCGCAGGATCTGCTATACAAAGTCATTATGGAGGCAATTCGGATCAACGAAATTTCAGGAGCATAGCCGAGTTACCAAATCAAGCATTGGTGTTACCTTCAATTCTGCTTTAATTCATCCTCGTCCCGACTTCTGGCAAACCTCTTAGATAGCTCCCCACGGTGGCGTGCCGCGCCGGCGGACAATGCCACAACCAAGACAAGAATCCTTTGAAAAAATAATTTACTGAAACTTAATTACAGGGTTCAAACGGTCCGAGTATAAGATGCCTTGAAGAGTGAGAAACGGAGCGCCCTGTTCTCTCTTCTGTCCCCGTGGTGTGATTGCACTTTCACAAGATTTTAAGCATGGGTCGCCTTAAAAATCAGCCTGCACTGCGTGGGGTGTTGAAGGGAACATGATCACTTTGATGTCTCATGTTGTCGTTATCTTCCTTACTTCAGAAACAGAAGAGTTTACGAGTTGCCGCACTCGAAACTTGCACACATTTACGTGTTGCTATCAACGTCGTCTCCGCAGTAGTCGAGGCACCTGTGCCAAGGCCTGCGTGCTCATCTCCTCGGTGGTGATCGGGGTCATAGGAGTTTGCGCGGTGCTCCTGATGGCCTACAAGGACTCGCGTTTTCTAATGCGTAAGATAGTCTCTTCTCGCCTTTGTCCTCAATAGCAGTCTTACAGATAGCCTGAAGCAACAGGGAAGTGTTATATTTTTGAGCGTCAAGCTAGGCCACATGAACTGCGAAAGTAATGTTGAAATACGCAATGTAAAGGTAGGTTCGTTACTTCAGACGTACTGGTGGGCTAGTTGGCTCGTGGGAAATTATGACCGCACACATCAAAAACAAGAATGAAACGGACATACAGATACACAGCGCTTACGTCTCTGTATATTGTTGTGTCCGTTTCCTCTTTGTTTCTTACGCGTGCTGATGTGTTTTTCGTCTTTGTTTTTTTATGTGCGATGTCCATTACGTCAGGCGTAACGCTAATAGGGCACCCAAAGCGACGGAGAAAAGGAATTTAATTTAAGGGGCCTGCTTAAGCTACACTGTGCATAATACCACTAAGAACGTACGCGGCCCACTGGTCTTCTTGGCAAATGGTGTTCAACATGAAAGCTGCAGCCACCTTTCGAAGTGAAAGGGCCAGCCGAGTCATATTATTTGAAACAGCGATGACTGCTAAGGCCCTCTTTTTCGCAGCGTTTCAATCAAGGCTCAACGTCCGATCATTCTGCTCTTCTGCTCACCGGGTGAGCTCTCACTGTTAAGGCAAGTTTAGATTCAGTATGCCTCCAACAGCACAAGAAGCTAATGATGCTATGATGCTAGAAGCTAATGATGCAATATAATGATGCAATAAGCTAATGATGCATTAATGCTCTGGAAAGGATACAGAGACGAACCATGCGTTTCATCTTTTCTAAATACGCTCGAGATGAATCTATAACCGAACTTTTACGTTCAAACGGTTTTCAAACACTTCAAATAAGGTGAAAAATATCACGTCTGAAGTTCCTTCACTGCTTATTAAATAATGAATTTGATTTAGATCCCAGACCTTACGTAACCGTTTCTGAAACCAGGAAAACCCGTCCTTCCCACTCCCTCACACTCTCCCCTTATGTTGCCAGGACTAACCTGTTGAAATTTTCTTTTTGCCCCCAACTATTGAGGAATAGAACCTGATACCTTTTTCATCACCTGGACTCACCTGAATGAATTCAGAATTACATGCTATCTCCTAAAGAACATTTTCAATTTAGATCTGTTTGTTTACCTTCCTTCATTTCAGATATTCAATTGTGCCCTGTACGTGTATTTATGTTGTACCTTGCCCCTCCTGCTTGGGCCACATGGCCTGCAGTATGATGTAAATAAAATGTAAAATAAAAATACCTTCAAATATGGATACCAGAGAAAGACTCTTTATGCCAGCAGTAACGTGAAAAGGGTCTCTCTTATGTACTGAATTATACTTGGTGCTTCAGAGCCGTACGTCTCAATCAATGTTTTACAATTAAGCCAATCGAACTAGATGTCTTATAAGACCACAAACGATGTGTCAGTGGACATCTGAAATGTATGAATCTTCGAGGTAACAATCTTGACCAGTTAGTTTACTGGTACTATGTTATTCCGTGGACGCAAAGTTGTCCGTCTTTCATGCTTGTCATTAAATGTCGTCAATAAAAACGTGGCGCGCTGGTATTCTACGTTCTCGAAGACTAATTCTTGCTGACAATTCTGGCAGTTACTGTTTTGTTGGACACGACAAAACTATGATAAGAGGCAGCAAGACCGTTGCAATGTGTCTACGTCGCAACGAAAGGAATAAGGGAAGAAGTATTTTTTTCTTTAAACATTACAACGCCTTTCTAGAACGTATGATCGCTCTGGATCAAAGCCTATTCTGTTTCGGCACGGTAAGGAAGCTGTTGCGCGTTTCGGACAGCCTCAATTTTGTCATTACGGGGCTGCAACGAAGCCAGCTTTTCAATGATGATTCCGCATCCTTAGTGGATGACGCATGTCGTGTTTCACTCTATGTTGCTCCTTCTTTCAATGCTGTCTACTACTTTGCTGGGAGTAGCCTGACTAAAGGCTATCGGGGCATTCAGCGTTTACAATGCGAAACAAAGCTTACCATTTAAACCGTTACTTTCAAGGAAGTTGGAAAAGAGCACTGATGGCGCCAATGCATCCGTTGTAATCTTTCCCTGGTGTTACTTACTAAGAACGTCGTGACTGCGCTTCTTATGATTGTAACAGTATTTCTGCCTCGAGGGAACACAAAATATGTGCAGTCGCTGTCTTTCCGATACTAGCAACGTCGCAGTTTTTAGATGCCGGGGCGATTACGTGAGTACACTAAATGACTAAAACATTAAGCATGTAGACAACTCAGTGTATACATAATGTGCGCGTGCGTGTGTCTGCACACACATACACATGGAAGTGTTTTATTTGCCACAGTCAACGTGATCTCGCACCGTGGAACATATGATACAGGAACCGCCACTGCGGTAGCTACTCGAGAGAAACCCCTGCCTTTGGCCTCAAAGGACTTGAGGAGGCATTCGTGTATTTTCCCATGTCTCATTCGTAGAGATCATGCTCACTTGTAATTCCTTCCACACATCACGTATCACATTACGTATTACTACCATAATTTTATGCCCTATACAAACCTTTTACGCTTCTTTATAGCGCGTGATTTCAGGCCTCTGTACAGCCATAATACACCCTGTCATCGTAATCATTGGTGATCGATAACATCACATACAAGACATGGCGCTCTTTGGCCACACATGGCTCCACTAATCATCATCATCATTAGCATCATCATCATCCCCCACCGTTTTCAGTGACCTGAAATGCGCCAGTGAATCGACAGGCAGAGAGTGCAGTTGCATGGATTGTCTTCATACTTCACTGGTTGCAGCGGAATGTGTGCTTCTTCATACGTGCGAATACATCGGCGCCCCATAAGCATGGGCAGGACATTTTCTGCGTCATTTGTACACATCGTTATAGATTTTGTGTCATGCATGCGCAATACGATCTAAGCTTATCTCTTTCTACTACTAGAGTTGGCCTCATTAGCTTGGTGTCACAGGCCGCTCTCTATATGGATTGTTTGGCGCTCTATGAATTTTTGATTTGATTGTTGGAAATCGCGGTGGTATAAACTCACACATTTGCTTGCACAGTTTGCAAAGTGAGTTTGTGTTCCTTAAACCTGAAAGAACCGAACAGGAATATCTCTGACAGACTTCGCTGACACTTGTTCTGACAAGTTTACGAGGCCGAAGCTTGTTGGCGGTGTTCGAATGTGTCGCACTCCTTGTTTGAAAAATAAATGAGCCTCTATTTTCAGACGTTACATTGGAAACTTTTAATCGCGCGCAGCGAAATCAACCCAAAGTAAAGACGTCATCTGAAATATGCTTCCTACAAGACAACTAAATCGCACTAGTTCTTACGGAAACATTGGGCAGGATAGAAATAGCTGTGTGATGGATTGGCCTGGCAAGATAAGTTGTTTGTTTCCCTTTCCTAAGCATCGATGTACCTTTATATTTACGGGATTCCTGCAAGAAACTCTCAATTGAATTAGGCGCCTGTGGCGTGTCGTTTCGTTCCTAGTGTCTTTGTCATAAGTTTCCTATAACATAGCTTCCTAGGAGACAGTCTCCTTTAGTTACCAAAAACAATAGTTTAAGACATTTTCAATAAATGGTAGGCTCAAGCTTAACGTCATATTTATCTCGTATTTTAAGGATTCTGTAATGAGTAGTGGGCGTTTTTTTGTTTTTTTTTAAACAGTCCTTTGACCAAAATGTTTGGAATAGCGCTCTGACTGCCATGCTTCTAAATAAAATATCTGATGGATGTTTTCCATTCGTTCCAGCGCGGATCTGCGCCACACACTTGAACGGCGTCTTCTAAGGAGTTTCATACTCTCTTACAAAAATGGTTCTATGGAAGGTCTCTACAATTTAAAATGAAACGTAAATATCTTGTATTCATGGTTTCGTGGTGGGAGTTTTCGCTTCCATTTCAAACGAAGCAGCTTTCTTCCTTCATTGCTATCGAGGTTGTCGAATGAAATATCGCACACTTCCATCGACATCAAACGTGCGTAAACATTTATTTAGGGTTTCCCTATAGAGCGATAAACAAATTGAGTATCTCCGAAGGAAATTTCACTGCGTAATATATCACTTTTGCTTGACACATTTTATAAATGAGACACGCTAGAAACACACCGCCGGATGTTGATGCGCTTCACGAAACACGTGCCTTCGTTTCGTATCCATAGCCACTGCCGCTCCCAAAGCGCCGATGTAGATACAATTTGCGTAGCACCGTTGCCCACGACATCCATTTGTTACAAAATGTATAGCGCTGTGGCGACAACGCTGTAGTTTGAAAAAACGTGGCGTCGCACCTTCGCCGTCTCTTTTTTTTATTAAATGGACGTGCCGCGTGACATCTGCGAGTGCAGCTGGGGTGGCGGCAGCCAAATCACGCGTCGAGTACGGAACCTTCGCCATCCGTTTCAAGCTCATCTCGCTACTGGAAATACACCTTGGCGTTGCATGCACATAGCCACAATACTTTACGAGACTCTGTCACTGCGGTTTGAGTTGTTTGGTGCAGAAGAACTTTAATGCAGAAGCAGGAAAAATTGTGTAGCAAAGCATACTATAGCTCGGTTCCATATGATCACCTATCTTTCCTTTTTCTTTGTCTTGTCATGATGAAGCACGGTAGGGACTGTTCGCGTGACGTAAGTAGTGCTTTGGTTGCTCAACACCACTGCTGCTAACAAGCTTCTTTCAGGTAGGACCATCTTGTCTATAAGACCATTAGATTGACAGGACAATTTCGTTACAATCTATTGGCATTTGCTGGCAGTTCAGGACCTTTTAAACACAACGCGCTCATACACTTCAAGACTCGGGGGTGGGCAATGCTCCTTTAGGTGAGCACAGCCGTGATTTCATCTGTTTGAGGTTTTGTCACAGCTCTTTGTTCTACACCCAGGTAGCTGCGTAATCGAATCCCGGCCGCGGCGGCTGCATTTTCGGTGGAGGCGAAACTGTTTGACGCCCGTGTACTTAGATTTAGGTGCACGTTGAAGAGCCCCAGGTGGTCGAAATTTCCGAAGCCCTCCACTACGGCGTCTCTCATGATCCTATCGTGGTTTTGGGACGTTAAACCCCAGATATTATTGTTATTATTACACCCACGTAGCTCTGTGTTCCTAGGCCAGTAGAGTTTTGTTATCTTTTTTCTTTCTGTCTGAGAGAAATTGGCTTCTTTGAACCCGAAAACTAAACCGGCTGGCGCTGGGCTATCACGATGTTCATCAGGCTACTGTACGTCTTTAATTTCTGCAAGAAAACCTGCAAGCTTGCATTACTATACCTGAATTCGCTTAGTCAAAGCTTCTCCATGCAGTAGAGTATCTATGAACGTTAGTTCCGTGTGACTGCGCTTTCTTTTACGCTGCTGCTTGAGGTTGAGAGCTTGCTGCTGCGGCAGCCGCATTAGAAAAGCACCTGCCTCACGGCTCTTGGATCTAAGGGCCGTTGACGAGGGAATCGTGCTGTTTCCATCTCTCTATAGTTTCATAATCACGACCACTTGTCATTGATCCTCGCTGCGCACGTCACGTCACTCTCATAATTTTAACACCTATATGTTTTACTCGCCCTAGGGCGCGGAATTTTAGGCCTTTATACAGCCTCGTAACATTATCATAGCTCACATATGCCTTACATGCCACCGTAGTACACGGACCATTGTTAATCATTTTTCATGGCGCTCTTTGGCCAAGCATGGCCCTTGCGCCATTAAAACGCACATATCAACGGTGATGCAGGTTAGATTATCTGGCCGTAGTGTTGTTTTTCAGGGCGTCATTCCACCCCTTGCGCATGCGGCAACTCTTCCCAGAGTTGGTTGCATGAGTCGCTGTTAAAATTACTGCGTTTTTTTTTTTCTTTGCAGATGCTGGCCACTCTCTGCGGAAGGTGAACCGAGGTACGTTCTCCACAATAAAAGTCGGTGAACCGTATCGCTTATATTGATCCATGTATATTTTACTGACGTGTATTAAAATGAGTCCGGTAGATTGTACCACGCCTGTGTGTTCGGTATATCTCAAATGGTTACCAAACACTGAATAAATACTTGAAAATTGATGGCAATAACTTCAATTATTGCAGCATGCACTTTCATGCAAACGAGACTCTATTCAGCAGGCGGTACTCACCAGATTTATTCCGCTTAACAGGGCCCTGCAGAGCTTTTTGAACATGATCAGAGAATGCTGCTGATCGGACTTCGGTGTCCCACTGAAAATGGAAGGCAAGGTGGCAGAGAATTTACAATTACATTTCAAAGGCAGCTATAAATTGCTCGTTTTTTTCTAGGCAGAGTACGCCATAGAGGGGCCCGACAACTTTAACGGAGGGATACGGCCATCGACTGATTGGATGAACGCGAGAACATGCTAAAGTTCATGACGCGCGCCGACCTAGCATCTTGCCCCTTTGTCGTGTCATCGCCCGCTGTGTAGCTTCCAGTTCACTTATCAGCACGAAAGGAGAGAAAAAGCTATTAAATCGTGCGACTAATCGTGTAAATCCGCTCGTATTTGACGGATTAAAAAAATTTGCGGCAATGGATTCGTGAGATCATAAAACTCCGCTAGTCAGGACATCCATGTTTATTGAAAAAATGTTGCACGGCCCATTTATATGGACGCTCCTTTCTATTTTTTTTATTTTTGCTTTTGTAGGAGGCGCGACCACTGATTTCTTTGCCAACAATTTGACACAAGAAACGTTACTTACAGGTGAGCTATAACATTGGAATTTTGCTCTTAAACGTGAGTCGGACGGGGTAGCCCTCTGCGACTTGTAGAACGGACTTCAAAGGTAAAAAGAACTTCATGGTCGTTGTACTCTCTCACATTGACCACACAATTCGCCACTGTATCTTTTGTAGGCACTGTGTTCCTTTCTATGCATTTGTTTGTTGCTTTCCTTCTTGCGAACTTTCATGGCTTCTTCGGCGCTTCCCATGGTGCGGAGGTTTTCAGATCGGCCAGCGCCTTTTGTTTTCTTTTTCGGCATGGCTCTTTTGTGACTGAGAGCACTCAGGTGTAGCGTTTATAAGGCACCCCCAGCTAGTTGATTTTGCTGCCTGGCAGTCCACCTCGGTGGTACAGTGGTTATGGTACTCGGATGGCTATCCGATAGTCGCGGGTTCAATCTCGCCCGCGGCGGTCTTATTTCAATGGAGCCAAAATGCTACAGGCCCGTGTGCAGCCTGATGTCAGTGCACGTTGAAGAATACCAGGTGATCAATCAAAATTACCGGATAGCTCCACTACGGCGTGCCTCATAATCATATCAAGGTTTTGCACGTAAAATCCGAAATGTCATTAATATTTGCGGTCTGGCATCATGTACTGCAACAACGTGCGCATTCCTCATTCGCATGATTGGCCGCCGTCTCAATCCTGAATGTGGAATACACGGAGGAAGGATGGAAAGGGGAAGGGTCATTATGCTACAAAAATTAAAGCTAAGAAATGTGCACATTAGACGTGTTCGCACTTCGGTTGTTTAGTCGTGTCCTTCGCCGCTGTGCTAAGCCTCGTTTACGGTAAGCTCAAATATTTTATGGCAAGCTCGTAGTACTGTTACAAAGTCCGGGGTAAAATGTCACTTATATTCAGGAAAGAGGACCAAGAGGCGTGGTTTAATGTATATAGATAGCATTTTACGTAGGACCGGGTGAATAATGTAATGAAGGAAGAGCCAGACGAGTACACATTACTCAGTGTACACATTAAACTCAATGGACAACTTTTTCTGTTCAACAGGAGCAAGAGATGGCCGCGGTGTCAGCATCGCGGGCAATGACAACTGCACCAACCAGTTGTGCCTGCCGGAAGGTGATTTTTCACGCTATGTCACACAGCGATTCCAGCCTCAGTTATAAAACAGCGTTCATTCAAGAACCCCGTGTCGGTTAAGTTGGCTTGTAGAGTTTCGTCTCTAGAAGAGAAAATTTATGTTATGTTTCAATTCGCATTGTAAATTGCGCGACTGCGCGTCACCGGGTGCGAGGGCGTGCAGAAAAAAACTCTCAATTTGGTACCCAAGTCCATCAACCTAGAGTGAGCTTAAGATTCGAAGAGTCATCAAATTGTCAATGTGCAAGAAACATTGCCATCGTAGAACCTAATCCCTTGACACAAGTTACGGAGCATACAGATTAGGGCTGTGACTTCACTTTGGTTTTACTATTAACAATACACAACAATATTTTGTTTGTTTTCTAACTTACACATGAGAGCATATTTTGTCCCAATTCTGATGAGTCATGACTCAAGATAATTTTGCATACTGTTTTCGACAACCTTGGAAGTTGTTTAGTAGTCACCTGCAGCTCAAATGTCCGTAATGCCTTATGAATATTTGTTCCCAATTCCAGCCTACAGAGCCCAGGTGCTCGAGGGAACGTAAAACAAATAGATAAAAAATACACAAATAAATCAGGGCACATGGCCTCTATTCGCATAAGACGACTCGCAGGCGACAGTCATCTTCTTGTTCTTCACAGTTGATCGTATATTAATAGATCCCCCCCCCCCCCCCCCCCCAAACCATTCCACACCGAACGTGGTTCTGCGCTGCCTCATGGAGCGGAGGCATTGCAAACATTTCTGTGCCTGCCATCGTTTTGCACTGCCTCGGTGATGCACCCAGCTTTCACCAAGCACACATGTCTTGTGGCGACGTCACGATACGTCACAAATTTTGGCACTCTGTGGCGTCATGATCTCACGTCATCGCTCGGAGAACGTCCGAGGGGTTTTGGCGAGACCTTGCGAGACTTTTTCGAAACGTGACGGGATCTTAAGGTCTCGCAACGTCTCGGGCAAGTTTCGCGAACGGAATCGCCAACATAGCCAATAGAAGATTTCGTCTTAATAAATGAATAAATAAACTGTGAGCTCGAAAAGTGAATGACTCTTCCTCCTCTTTACATATCATCATCACTTGTGCATCTTCGTCATCTGTCAACTCTCGCAAAACAAATAAATAATCGTGGTACTTCTTAGCTCTTGGACGCCGAGTTCACTATTTCACCGCTACGCAGCCGGCTACCTCGTATCTCGGCTGAACCTGAGCGTCGGACAGTGCGACGACTTCTACCGCTTCGTGTGCTCGGACCGCTGGTTCGAGCATGAGACTCAGGAACTGCCGTTCCGCTTCTCCAGCGTACAGCACGTATACGATACGCTGCAGCGATACACCAAAGGTGCGTGAACGCGGTCGCTGAAGTGAGACTCCGTTCGAGAAGAGAGTTGCAGTAGTGTGTCAGGTATTCGTGCTAATGAAACCGACAGACAATTAAGGCAAGAAAAGCATAGGGGAGGTTGTTATTCTGACTCCAATTGAAAGAAATTAAAGTGGACGAAAAATCACCTTTTCCGTCGGTGGGATCCAAACCCAAAACCGGCGAAATATGCGTCCGATTTTCTACCACTTCAGCTGCAACGGAGGGTGCACCCCGTCCACTTTATTGCAGGGTACTTATGTGTGATTTATACCTGGGAGTGTTAGTCAGCGCCACCCGTAGCCCACGCGGTGATTCACCGCCTGGGCTACTGGTGCAAATCCGATATGCATTACAAATCGGTTCTGCGGAATCCCGCAGCGACCGCGTTTTTCGCCCTTCCGCCACCTTGCGGGATTCCGCTGAACTGACTCGCACTAATATGTGTCCATGTGCTTCGAATACCGGATAAATTCGCCCTTGCGATGTCAATTGCTAGCTTCCTGGTTAGCGCAATTAGTAGAGCGACTGCCCCGGAAAGGCGTTAGTCCCGAGTTTGATCCCCGGACCAGGACGAATTTTCGACAACTAAGACGCTTTATTTCTGAGAAATTCGTATGGATTTCCTTGGGGCTTCGTTCTACAAACGAGTTGTCGTCAATTTGTTATCAAAGTCACTTCTCATACCTTTTCTTTGTCTTTCTTGTTTGTTTGTTTAGACGGGCTGCTCAACCTGATAAACAACGAAAAGCTCGATGCCTCGTCGGCCTTGGTCAAAACGCTGATGTTCGTTGAGAACTGCACCTCTTCAGGTATTATCACTTTTTACTTGATTTAATTGCTTGACAATGCTGGTAGATGGCTTGTCAAAAAAAAAAGAAAGAAATGAGCAATAATCGCGCACTGCCAATGCTAGTTATTTTATCCTTGTTTATCTAAAAAATGCAAGCGGCTGGCCTCGTTTTCAAGTGGAATTCGACGTATGTCGCCATAGTGGGGGCGCTTACGCCCATATGTCATGTATGCCACGCACTTGTTATTATTCGTCGATGGTACTGAGACCTCTTGATGATCGCTACACCATAAGATGGACAGACAGGGCAGGCTTATTTAACAGCTAGATTCAAGAATGTTTCATTAAAGAGAAAACTTATGTAATACAGAAACAACAAAAAACAAATCGCCTACCTACGTGCATTACACCATTGATAGTTAACGCTCCCACCGGAATTCCCAGAATGTAGACTCCTGATGAAACGCTTACTGTACTGCTACCCATATTATCTCCACTGTTTGCGAGTGAACTGATCGAGACACTGTTTTTTTTATATGTTTCGCTACCGAAAAAAAAGTTTACGAACTGCTTGAAAAATAGTTACAGATTAGGCTCAAACACATTTAGTGGAGTGAAGTTGGCGTCATGGAAGCGTTTGCAACCAGCGTTGTTCGAGAAGGCATCCAAGGCGGTTGAAATCTCTGCTAAACACTGAATGCCTTTGCGGTGGACTCGCCTGTATAACTTAGTGAGTGAATGTTTACAGAATATGTGGAACAGGTTGCTTGCATTTCAGACCTGCTCTGTGCGTTGATTGATCGGTTGACCACTTATTCATTGAGTGTCAGATGCGTCAATTGCCTGATCACTGATCGCGGCCTGGCGGATTTTCGAGGCAAACTGATTTCGTTTTCGGTTCCTTCGCTCGTCAATTGAACGCCATGCAGCGACCAGGTTGCAGAGCGAGCCGGAGCATTTCGAGGCGGTGATGCGACGTTTCGGACTGGGCCTCTTTCCGTACACCTCTCGTCCTCTACGGTCCAGCAGCGTCCACTTCGTGCTGGCCACTATGGCCAGGGAGCTCGGCCTGTTCCCAATTTTTGCCGTTACAGTGCTGCCTGCCAACAGAAGGAAGAAAAGGCATCACACCATCGTGGTAATAATATAATAATACTAGCACTGAGAGTAATTTCACTATTATAGACAATAGAGCCACAAACCTCTCGAATCTGCCCTCCTCGAACAATTGGAGCGCTTGAGGACTGTGACAGCAGTATGAGCCATCATGCTATATCGAAATTGCACATGTTGCAACAGTTTCAAAAATCTTAGTGGATTTCACAGTATGCCATGAAGTTTATTTTCTTAAAATCCGCTTGCATGCCAAGAACTAGCAGCTTTTAAAGCGCATTATTTATTACGTATATAGCAAGTGACACCTAGTTCTTCGAAAGTAAGCGATGGGTTCAAGTTTCATAAGAAACAATACACGGTGAAACAAATTCGAACAGCTGGGCTTTGACAACGTCGGTCCAAGCGTGCGGGACTCGTGTTTTCGACCTAGAGTTGGAGCCACTATCACCTGTTGTTTAAACATGACAATAATTGTGTTAGCTGGACGTAGAAAACTTACCCACACGAGGTTTACATTTTGTTTGTGCGTTGCATATCAATTCCACAGGCACCGAATAATATATCAAACACACGCAGTGAGATGAAAGTAAAGCACGCAGGTGACGTTGCATACGACTGATGGTCGTATAGTAACGTTAAAGCGTAAACGCCAGTGCCATCTGGAATTGTACTTCCGACAGCGCAAACTGAATAGCAAAGAGAGTATACCATCGCCTGGGAAGCGAAGCTATGTGCTCGGAGATGTTTCAAACGGCTTCACACACGGGCTGGTATTCGAAGCCTTCATGATGAGCGCAAATGTTTCTTAATTTTCCTGACTGCTGAGAACGCGTAGCACTATGAATCAGAGTGCGACGCCTCGACGAATTTACTGCGAGCGCCGCTTGCTACTGATACGATCTTCCTCACTTGTAATCATTCGCGCTGTTGACACTCTTCTATATTTATGTTTCTCTCACTCCCTTTTTGAAGTTGTTCCGCAGTATCTTGGCATCATATGCAATAACTAATTTCTCATTAATTTCGCTCTTAAAAATGTATCGGCGAGCTTGCTTACCTGGCATAAATGAACAGTACTTTTGCGGTGACAGGAACTAGCTCATGAATATAGATGACCAATTTCCTTGAAGCTTTCTGTAGGCCACCCCCTCTCCACAAGCTCAGTTCAGTACATGGTTTTAAGTGCACCGTGTCGCACAGTACTCGCTCTTTGATTGAACAGGTGGATCTGCCTTGAAATATAAGCGAAGCGGTACGAATATGTCCTTCAGAGCTTTCGCAATTATTGTAGACTCTCTAAGGCTTCATACTTTGATGCGATATAAAATATGCATACGCGCTCTGTGGTAGGGGTATAAAATTGCCAAGGCAATAATCAAATACAAAATTTCCACGCAGCATTAACCAGCACAGAGTGTATTGATAGTGGTTAAGGAATAGTAAAAAAACACAGGACAGTCGCTGTGCTTCTACAAGTCGAACAATGTTGAAGGAAATAAGACAAGGTGTTCCTTGTGCTGAAACATGGTGTTGGACCGCACAAGGCAGGCATAGGAAAGGAAGCAAGTATATTCGATGTTTGTTCTTCCAGCTGTTTGTGCACTTTTGTGCTGTGCACTCCATGCCCTTGCGCGATGACACTTGCAAAGGAAGTTTCCGTCTTGTACGAGCTTGGGAAATGTCTTGATTAGGTGGAAGACGCTTTTGTGAGCATGGTAGAAATCTGCACTGCGAAGAAATCTGCACTGCGAAGTAATCCTTCTGGCTGTTGTTGCTTCGTTGCAGCTCAAGCAGAGGCTGCGAAGATGGCACGAGGCTGACCTGCTGAGTGCGGAGACCTACCACTGGGTGCTTAAGAAGTCCGCCTCGCTCCTTCCGTCCATTCAGCATCTGACCATGCAGCAGTACCAGGATGTGCTCAAGATCTCCAAGGAACTGCTCATGGTAGGAATACAGACAAAAGGCAGTCGCCGTCTATTTATGGTGAAATGACTGGTCGTTCACATACACAGAGGCGTCTTCGTCGTGTCCGATTCTCTTGTCTTTTTTCAAAACAGGAAACCCAACTAATCTGGACTCCTGTCACTTTCAGTAATACATTTGAATTCTCAGGGCCCTTATTCACGTACGGTATTTTGATGTGTTAGTAGTACAAACTTGCAATAAATTTTGCGTTGTTGCAATGTGTCACGACATGCTGAACCAAAGCATTGCATTAACCAGCTACAGTGATCTCTTTTCGGGAAAATTCTATTCCGCTATGCCCCGCTCCCACAATGTAATGCTGCTAGTGGGCCATAAGGTACTAATAGAAAAAAGAAACTAGCCCAAGCCACTGTTCTTCTAAAGATTGTGCTGTGGCTCAAAGACTTCACGTCGGTTGGTACATTTTGGATTGTGAAAGCGGCAAGGAATGGCGCGTGGTATAGAGCAACCAAATACAGGCCAGACTAACAAGCAGCACTACAAAGGATGTCCACAGCCTACCGTGGTGCGTCTCGTCATCGTGGCCAAAACGTAGTCGTAATGTCTTGACGTACAGTCGTGAGCAGTATAAAATGGAACTCCGATCTCATTTTTAAGCAACAGTTACCGGTGATGTTTGGATAAGCACTTCACGTATTACTCTGCTAGAGGTAGCTATCCGCTTGAACATCTTGTATTATGAACGCATTCGTGCTTGGCCATTGCGCTTAACCACTACAGCCTCTTGAGAGCAACTTTTGTGTTCCGTTTCCTTACTGCATGATTCCTTCTTGAACACAAATGTGTGCCGCAACACGAAGGAAATCTCGTTAATGTCATCCATGTGAATATTAAAAAGAATTATCCTGCCACAATTTCAAGCCGCTGGTGCGTGCCATTGACGTAACCAGGGTGTGGCACGCAGGGCACGTGCACCTCCGGAAGTTTTTTTTTTTTCTTGTGATGGAAAGCCGAGTACAAAATGGCTATCAACCACACTTGCCTGCCTGGCCTCCACTTAAAGGAAGTGCTTCGACCGAAATAAATTTCTTCCTGCGCAACTGATGTGTGTGCGCGGGTCATTCGGTTTAGTTTTAAGTGTTGACGAAGCAATAGTCGCTGAATAAGAAAGGTGGCTTCGGTCAATCATCGAATTTTTTAAGGCGTTGACGCGCACTAGAAATCCATAGAAAGCTAATCGTCTTGCAACAAAAATTCTATGCATAAATTGTTGTTCCAGATGGCAGCGTACAGGCCTCCTGTACCCGAGCACACCTTGGTCAGCGGCGCCGAATTCGCCATGTACGAGAAGGTGCGTGCCAGTTTTGTATCGAGAATTCATTCATAAGACTGTCCTAAGCCGACACTGATAAGTAATCAAATAGCATAAAGGAACGGAGGGCGAAGACCTTGAGCGCGAACTACCACCTAGCACACCTTGTTTCTTGCTCAGTCTATCAAAAATCTTGCGGTCTAACTTCGTCAAAGAAAACTATTCTTGCCGAATGATCGATGCTCTGGCTAGATAATTAGACGAGACGAAGTGTTCTTAAAAAAACACTTCCATGGTGCAAAGTGTAGAATTATTGATTTAAAACTACATATAGAGCAGCACGCGTTGTCGATTCTGCTGTTCTCGGTTGGTGAAGCTTTTTAAGTGGCCGAGACGATTCATCGACAGCAGTTTTTACTTCATTTAAACAATCTGAAGTAAAGCGCTTCATTTTATTTGAATTTGGAGCTCTTTCTTTATTTTCGCAATTAGAGATTGATTGCAACAGAACAGATGACGACAAAACTGTATATTTTCTAAATTTTTTTGACCGAAGTTGCTTTTTGAGTGTGCAGAAAAAACCATGATAAATATTTTCCAGCTGGTGTTCAACGCGCAGCCACATATTACGATTATAGTTCCCTCGAGGAATCTGTACATGTGTGCAGAAAGGAAGTGAAAAATTGATTCTCGGCTTATGCGCAGCGTTCCCAACTTCGCTAGAGCGTTTCTGCGACAAACGTCGTACTGAACCGCTATTCGGATACACAAATGAATTATTAGACTTTTACTGTGCATCATATAACGGGTATATGTTTTGGCATTGCGTTATTGAGCACCGGATGTCGAATGCACTAACGTGACAAGTCCTGCTGTTGGGCAAATGTGTTTTATATTGCATCTTGTTTCAGATCAACCTTACTTCGTTTCTCGCTACCCTATTCGAGCAGTCCCACGTGTACACCAAGGAGTCGTTAATCGCCGTCAACTCGAAGGCCTATTTCCACCGGCTGTTCACCTACCTTGACACCGGCATTGACGAGTGAGTGGCTGTTTCAATCGACGTCACTTCCGCTACGCTTTGTACCTGTGTGTCCAATACTGAAAACCTTGAACAGCGGAATATATCAAGTGATGGAGGGCCCCTTGAAAGCGATGACCCCTTCAGGGCCTGGCTAGCACAGTTTTGTCTATATTAAAGATTCGTTTCGTGCTAAAACTGCACGTAAAATGTTGTGCTTTCTTCTTCATATGAAAAAAAAAAATGATTTTTAATTAAGACTTACGCTTGGACGTGCGATCAGAAAACATTAAAACAGCCCCGCTACGGTAATATAGTGGTTATGGCGCTCGACTGCTGACCCGAAGGTTGCGGGATCGAATCCCGGCCGCGGCGGCTGCATTTTCGATGGAGGCGATAATGTTTGAGGCCCGTGTACTTAGCTTTAGATGCACGTTAAAGAACCCCAGGTTGTCCAAATTTCCGGAGCCCTCCACTACGGCGTCTCTCATAATCATATCACGGTTTTGGGACGTTAAACGCCAGATAATATTATTAATATAGAAAACACTAAAACACTACCTGGATGCTTATGTTGCAGCATAGGTAGTGTCAGTGCTCACTGTGTGGGAATTTGTCGTCTGTGGTTTTTCATTGTTGTTGGGTTGCATATGAGCAAATGCTGTTAGTAGGCGCAGTTCGCGCCATCCAGCAAGTTCGATTTTCATAAATAAACGATCATTTGTGCAGCTTCTACCATGTTTTTCGGCAAGCCCCTGCACGGACAGAGCCTGGCAGACTGTTTTATTATTGAAGTTTCCCCGTCCTATCATTCTGTAACGGTCGCACTTGAAGCCACTCACAAAGACCGTAGCAGTCGTGCGGGTCAATCAGAGCTGAGCCACCGTTTCACCCAATAGAAAATATGCGCAGATGGTCCCGCCATATCGTGATCCATCTAATATTGCAAAAATTTACAGCTGACCTTTCTGAAATACAGCGGTTACGATACGAAAGGAAGCAAATTCTAGCAAAAAAAATTGTAAGACGCTCGAGGTTCGCCTTCAAGAGTAGAACGCGATAGCGTAATCGGCCGCTGTGTGCATCGCCTTCAACCGTGCCAGAAGGAAAGAAACGTTTATGATCGTAATATTAGCCGTTTCAAATCATGCTATAACGCCTACTGCAAGTACAATTGCGAAGTGCCCACTACGCCATAATTCCTCGTTTCGCAAAGTACCGAAGTGCCAACTACGCCATGATTCCTCGTTTTGCAAAGTGGCGAAGTGCCCACTACGCCATAATTCCTCGTTTTGGAAAGTGGCGAAGTGCCCACTACGCCATAATTCCTCGTTTTGGAAAGTGGCGAAGTGCCCACTACGCCATAATTCCTCGTTTTGCAAAGTGGCGAAGTGCCCACTACGCAATAATTCCTCGTTTTGGAAAGTGGCGAAGTGCACAGTACGCGTCCGTAAAGTGACACGTGCACATGCGCGGCTGCACACCTCGTAATGGGTGGGCAGCTTTAAACCTTTGTCAACGTGGATTTTTGGGCTAGTTGGTTATATGCTATGAGTTGAAAGTTAGCGCCTGTCCTGTTGTCTCTTCCTCGTCCGTGTGTGTTAGCGCTATGCCCCATTCTGAAGCTTTAAACCACCCACTCGTTGCGCTGTTCACATGTTTTGAAGCCTGTTGCGATTCTACGATTCTGCCACGCATTGTTAAGTGCGTTAAGGAGAATGCTCTCACTACATGACATTCTTATAGCTTTTATTTATTACGAAGCAATTCCAAGCACTGGCGTGGCTCCGTTGTAGAGCGCCTGCTTGCCATGCAGAAGGCCTGGGTTTGATTCTCACTGGGTTTGATTATCACTCAAATTTTATCGAAGATTTCTTTAGATTTTTATTTATTTGCATCTACCTGGAATTTTCGCTCAAGGACAACGGCGATTTTTAGCTCACAACCAAAGACGCCGACGCAGACGCCGGAATTTCCGGGAAACGAGCTCTTTAACGCTATCGCGTTAAAACTGAATTCACGCAGGTCGACCGTACTGAATTACCTGGGCGTATACCTGTGGGTACACCTGTCGCCACTGTTCCCGGACGAACATAGCAGTGCGCCGCACCTGCCCGGGGTGCCGTACGGAATGCCGGGTGCATCCAAGCGATTTCCCCTGTGCCTTCGCTACGCCGAGTCCCTTTGTCCGCAAGGAATGTTCGCGCTGCTCACCGTAGCGCTGGGACAGACCAATTCGTCCGTGGAGTTCGTGAGGCCGGTACGAAGCAAAGCTACACGCTCAATTCATTCTCTCGTTTAGGGCGACGACACCGTTGCTTTCGGAAATCCCACGGTGGTCGCATATTATCGGTCATCATTTACAACAAGTGCTTGACCTAGCAACATAGGCATGCGCATAGGTAATTGGCGCCACCCCCCCCCCCCCCCCCTAATCATCGAAGAGGGCCGCCATGTCGGGCTCATACCCTTGCTAAGTCGCTCCTGTCACGTCATTGTTGAAAGTGCAGGGTTTTGTCCATGAAGGCTTTTGACGAGAATGGTGACCGAGGACCCCTGTTGTTGCATTCCATGCACTGTTTACGTTTCACCTTTGCGCCAAGAAATCCGGGTACCAAGACCGGCCATCGTTATTTTGCACCTTATTTTTGCACCAATTGCGTGGCTTATTTTCTTTCGAACTCGACTAATCAGGAGGAGAGGGACGCGCTGTGGTGCAGCTTAGCCCCCGCTCTCTAGTGGAGAACCCTACGCAAGCCTATGCCTAGAAGGACTTTTTCCTGGCATAGTTGGTGCTTGCTATGAGACAGAACTACAGCCAAATAGATTACCTCAATACAGAGACGAAAGAAACCGACAGGATGATACGGGTGGCTTCGGATCCTGGGCATGTAGGTCAGGATATTACGCCATTGTACATCTCCCCTGACTGAGTTTGAGTCACATGATTCAGCAGCAGCGTGAGTCAGTACTGACGAGTGATTGAACATGAATTAGATCACCTTTGTGGAGTCAGTCGTGTGTACTCGCTTTATCATTCCAACCCAAGCAGCCGTCAGAGGAGGTACTCCTTCGGGCCGTCGGTTTTGATGCATCATACATCAAATACAGTTCATGAATTCAATATTTCAATTCTGGGGGCAACAAACACACCCGGAATATAGAACCTGACATGGAGAATGGTTCGACAGATGTTGTCACGTTACCATTGTATTTTTTTCAGTAAAGTAAAAAGTTGGACGAGTTGGTGTTGGTTCACGATAAGCAGAGGGGCGCAATAATACGGCACACGAAGAAACACGTCCCGTGTCCATCTTTTTCTTCATGTGCCGTATTATCGCGCCCCTCTGCTTTGTCTTCCCGTGAAAACGTACCCTTTTGAAAATTTGCGAATCATCGATTAGCGTAATGCGCCATTATGATGGAATAGTTCCAATCATAATGTGGGATATTGCAGTGGACATGGTGGAGACAAAGTGGGTTTTGTGCTCCTAACTGAATGCACAATGAATCCGGCTTAAGCTGCCCCCCTCCCCACCGGCCTGAGCAAATGGGAAGCTTATCCGTCTGCGTGCAATTCGCTACCCTCAATGGGAGTCGAAAGATGGTACGAGATCACAACAGCTGCACGCAGTAAGCACCTTTACTGGGCCGGAGGAGACGACTACGGTGTACATCTGCTGAGGCGATTAACTGATCGCTTTCAGTTTCTGTTCAGCCTAGTAAGCTTGACGCCGAGGCAAAGGTTTCTCACTAGCTCGGAGAGGAACGCAACCCTACCCACCATGCCTCCACTATGTCTAGTACAATATCCACCATTATGAGGGAGGCATTTCGTCATTATGGTAGATTAGGTAGATTATCGTAGATTTCAGGTAGATTAGGGTAATGGGTGATGGACAAATAGCCAATAGAGTACCGAGCATAACAGAAACGGTACGTTTTTGTTCTTCAGAGAGATTCAGCTTATTATTTTGAGCCGTAGCACCGTATGTTGAGATGGTTGCCGTGGTGTGTTTGTAAAACCCTTCTGCCGTCGCAGCTCGAATGGTGGATCGGTGATTTCAAGGACGTCCTCTTCAGCTATACCAAGCGGCTCACATGGTTAGACGAAGATACGATGGAAAAGTTGTTAGCCAAGGTGAGTCATGTCTTTCCGTTACACATGGAACCACACGATGACTTAATGTTCCTTCTAAGTTTCAATACAGCTCTGTTAAAGTTCCAGCAAATCTATTGCCATCACAAACAATGCGTGACTACAAGAGACAAATTATATTTTGTTACAGTGCCTGCCTGTCGCACTTTTTTCACCAACTCAGTGTTCATCGAATATGCCTGCGAACCTTCAGACTTGTTATACTGTATTCATTGCATGTAAACACTTAAAAACATCGAAAAATAACATACTTTTTGGTGAGTTCATCTCCACTAACATTGGAGGATCTCATAATTTTTGTCGTGGGTATCCTAAATATCGCATTTCTGTGCGCATGATTCCGAACGAACGAAATAACGATTCGCTTTTCTGCCAACAAGCGTAGTTTGAAGTGTCATTCAGTAAAATGAATGTACAGCGACTGCCTTGCAGTTTGTATCTTTTTATTCATTCAAAGGTGGAAAAGATGCACGTCTCCTTCCTCATTCCGGCGTCGTTGCTGCAAGAGCCCAACGTCTTCAAGTGGACGTGCGAGGTGCGGCACTAGCTATATGAATGGTCAGCTGCATAGATGGTGGTTATTGCGTTCGGCCTTTTCAAGGAAGAAGTATTAAATTTGCGACGCTGTTTGAACAATGGGAGCGTCAACTGAGCGTCCAGCATTCGCACTAACATTCTCCAACTGACTAGTTTTAGCCAAAAGTTCGAATAAGTTTGACTTGAAGAAATCATTCAAGATCAGCTGCATAGGTGATTATGAGAGTATTTCACCTTGGCAAGTGAGAAGTTCGAAATTATGATCAATCGTTGAGCCAAGGAAGCGTCGGGGGAGCGTCAGCATCAAGCAATACTTTTAAAGAGTCTTATTATTTATGATTCGAAAAATATTGTGCCTTAGCTCAGCTAAGCCTCTAGAAAGATGCCTGCCGCGTGAGCCAAAAACCTCCTGCTCTTCCCTTTCGCTCCTTCATCGTTTCTAATGGAGGCGGTAGCTGGCGATCCTTGCGATGGTCGCTTGCAACACACATTTGCGCATGCGCACATTACCATACCCGACGTCACAATACGCCAGCCCCATTTAAAACAAGAGGGGAGAACGTGACGCCATCCTTCAGCAAGCGACGACAACTGAAGGCAGGGCGGCTGCAACGGGATGGGATAGCCAGCGACGACGCAGGCATCTTTCTAGAGGATCCGTTGGCTCAGCCAGTCCACTTGCTCAGGCTGCTGATTTTTTCAAGTCAATCTTTCTCTAAGTCAATTCCATTTGTTCGCTTCCTCAAATGGAGTCACATACATACATACATACATACATACATACATACATACATACATACATACATACATACATACATACATACATACATACATACATACATACATACATACATACATACATGCATGCATGCATGCATGCATGCATGCATGCATGCATACATACATACATACATACATACATACATACATACATACATACATACATACATACATACATACATACATACATACATACATACATACATACATACATACATACATACATACATACATACATACATACATACATACATACATACATACATACATACAAACTCACGCTTTGTGTTTCCGTGTCCTTTACAGGCTGGAGACTTGTTAACCTCAAACGTATATTTCTGTGCGTGGGACTGATTTTGGCTGTTTTCTGGATATTGAGAGCCTGTTTTTATTATGACTTCTCTTTTGAAGGGCAGTGGCACATGTCTGCCCACAGACGCTGACTTACAATGAAAAATGCAGCTGGGTGTGCGAGCTGTTTCATTCATGCCTGTGGTGACTTAGTTTTTAGGCATGTCTCGCACGAACTTACCATCATTGATTGAAGTATAATGTGTCTAATAATAGTTTTGGACGTTTCTACTTTCTGTAGCACTATGACGTGAAGTTTGCCGCACTGCCGCCCATTCTGCATTTCGTCGAAGCCAAGGCGACTGTTCTACGAAGCCACTGGAACCACGTGCACACGGGCATCTCTCTGTAAGCAAACCGTTGCTGCCAACTTTACCGGGCTATATTCATGAGACGGTTTCAGCCGTTGCATCAATGTGTCTTGCTAGATTCACTGCTTGAGTAACATATTGAAGCTACAAAGGGAGATGTTTGGAGTGACGTCAATTTCTCACCGTGTAGCATGCGGACGTAATGAAGAAGGCGGAAGTCATGCCAGCAGAAATTATTTATTTGATCGCACTGCCCTTTGGTGAATCGTTGGCTTTAAGGCTGCCTGTGAATCGCTGCATATTTCAATGTCCTCCACTGTATTCTCAATAGGTTTTATTGGCTTTAAAGTGAATTTTTGCACATTTTTCACTGATTATATGTGGTACCATTTCTCTCAATAGTTTCATTGATACAGTGGCTGATTAGAGTATACCGAACACGTGCGAGTCAGCTAGCATTATAGTAAAACAAACATCGAGTGCGGTGTAGATTGTTTCATTTTTTATCCATACAGTATACTACAATAAAGCAATACAAATACAAAGTGAATATAATACAGAATCAGGTCCCAAAGAAAAAAACCGTCAGGGGGACCTCCTGTTAGCACATGCATAAAAAATGTAAAACAAAAGATTGAAATTGAGGAAGAACAGCAAGCGAATAACAAGAAATGAAATTAATGAAAGTAATTATTCAGTGTGTTGGCTGTTTAAAATTATGCGTGTCAGTAAAAATATACCAGTTATAGAACAGAAAGCGTAACACCAACGTAACATCATAACACATACATGACAGTGTTTGCCACGTCTCGAAATATCACGTCTCTTGCACAGTTTGTAGATGATACTATAAATAATAAAAAAACGAACACTTCTGAATCATTCGTAATTAGGTGACGTTGGTTAAGGGCATTTTCATATGACCTTGCAGTAATACTATGTAGAACGTTTTTTTTTTTTCAGATTGCGTCATATGCAGAGTTTCGATTACAAGATTCATTACTCGCATGACGCCAACACGCTAAGTAAGTACTCTTCTAAATTACTGAAGTGACAAGTTTCGCTGCCGCACAGCCTTTTATAACAAGGGAGCACATTACAATATTCTATAAGCAATAACGTTCATGTCCATACATTCAAATTGAAAAATGTATGGTTGAATATAGTAGGTATAGCAGGAAAATTACCTTTTTTTTTATACAGGTGTGCCAGCAGCGTACTTCGGAGAAGTTCTGAAGGCACCACCAGTCCTGAGGTAAGAAGATTGATCCATTTTAGCGCATTACTCCTCTGACTGCAAGAGCACAGTTCAAAATAGGCATAGCAGACGTATGTCTTGTGTCTATAAGTGAATCGTTGTTTTCACAGCTTGCGCATTGTTTTCCATAATTAACTTCGCAAGTCTAGTTCGTGGCTTGTTCTGTAACGTCGAACGCCGCCAGCTGCGATGTTCGACTATTTATTCTCTTGTAAAGACGCAACTCCCACCAAAAGAACTTTCGCTCGCTTCGTAAGTTCTTTAATAAGGTACGAATTTGGGCTGGTTGGTTCATGATTAACTTTAGAAACAGCGCTAAAAGACGGGACAAAGAAAGGACACAAACCACGGCGCTGACTAACAACCAAATGTGTTTTATTCTTCCAGTCTGCCTATATATACTCCGCCACAATCTCAAGGAAACAAAAGCACAGAAACAAAGAAAAATTGATTAGCCTGCGCAGAGGCTCAAAAATCCTCAATCGGACAGAAACGTCAACTCCTTCGGAAGGAGGGAGATCGAGGGGAGGCTGACACATGCTTCTCCGCCATTATAGATATGATACGCTTAAGAAATGACACGCGCCCGTTCATCATGGTACTTCGACAGGAAAATGGAATCTTTAAAAGATGGCTGGCAACCACATTCATTACAGTGAAGCGACAATTGACTATCTCTGGCTTGTTTACGGACGTTGTTCGCATGCTCGCGCATACGGTCATTAGCGCACCGCCCCGTTTGTCCAACATAGTAACGGCCGCAAGAAAGAGGTATCTTATACACAACACTATCACAACATTCCACGTACTGGTAGATGCAGCAAGAAGCATCGCCAGAAGTACGTGGAATGTTGTGATAGTGTTGTGTATAAGATACCTCTTTCTTGCGGCCGTTACTATGTTGGACAAACGGGGCGGTGCGCTAATGACCGTATGCGCGAGCATGCGAACAACGTCTGTAAACAAGCCAGAGATAGTCAATTGTCGCTTCACTGTAATGAATGTGGTTGCCAGCCATCTTTTAAAGATTCCATTTTCCTGTCGAAGTACCATGATGAACGGGCGCGTGTCATTTCTTAAGCGTATCATATCTATAATGGCGGAGAAGCATGTGTCAGCCTCCCCTCGATCTCCCTCCTTCCGAAGGAGTTGACGTTTCTGTCCGATTGAGGATTTTTGAGCCTCTGCGCAGGCTAATCAATTTTTTCTTTGTTTCTGTGCTTTTGTTTCCTTGAGATTGTGGCGGAGTATATATAGGCAGACTGGAAGAATAAAACACATTTGGTTGTTAGTCAGCGCCGTGGTTTGTGTCCTTTCTTTGTCCCGTCTTTTAGCGCTGTTTCTAAAGTAAGTTCTTTGTTTTTTGCCGTCTCTGCTTAACTACTCCTCGTATCAGAGAACAGCCATTAAATGCTACTAGTCACTTAAGACGGCGTTAAAACTATACTACATGAATAAACTGGTTTGTTACAGTTCCATTTCTATTCATTATCGGCATTAATGCTTTCACTTACAATCTCACTGTAGTGTATAGTTGCTGTCTCTTGCAATACTTTTATTGTACGACAGGTAAAATTTTTCAAGGGAATTGCCCCAACATATATTTACACTTACACATGAGTCATCTTAAAACAATCGTTATTGCTGCAGTTTAAAGAACAATTATAGAAAATACTATGCACTTATGGCACAACACAAGTTGTAATACTGCTTTCCAATGAAGTCAAACAATCACCGATCAGAGAATCAGTCAGAGTTTGGAAGCTAACAGGGCTCAAAACCAGTACATGAAGGCGAAATGGCCAAACCCATGACGAAGTATAATACTAGCGATCAGCTAAACACACCGGTGGTAGCGCCATCCGAAAGGGAGGAAAAGAACTACGCGAGAACGGTATCGTGGCCTTCGCGATTAGCTCTGGCAACGCACCGCGTTGCCGGAGCCATTCGCGGAGGCCACGGTGGTATCCAGTCCTGCGAGGCGTTCTTGCACTACCGCATAGCGCTCCCCAAGCACTCATGCTCTAGAGGACGTGATATTCGTGCGAAATAATTTTGATGCTAATAAATCCAAAACGGGGTAATAAACGCGGGTGAAACATGCACGAGCGGTACAGCTGATTGAGCTCTTTAGTAGCTAGCAGAAAACACCAAAGTTTTTATACCGTATTTACGCACATTGCAGTCGTTAGAAAAGAGAATACTTAGACAGTAATGGGGTAAACGGAACACTGCTAGTACTTAACTTTGTCGGAACAACGGGGCCTCGCTAACGCAATAAGGATCAGCTAATGAACAACTTTATTTTAACCTTGAGTTCTGATGAGCGTACCTTACTGCACATGATTAAGGTTTCGTTTTATCAAAGCTATGCCTTTTGTGTTTTTCGCTGTATATCCTTCATGATATGAAACTTTTTTGCACAATGTTCTTTTAAAAGAGCGCACTCTTAGTTAATCGGCAGAGTCCACCTCACTAAGCGTCCGATGATGCTTATTAAGTGAAATTGAGATTTCTTCCTACAGGCGATTTTACGCTGTGAAAATCCTACCGGACGCTTTAGAAGAAGTACTTAAGCTGCTGCTTAAGCAAGGTATGTAACCTGTGCAACCGCTTTTTTTTTTTTGCTTAGTAGAATAAAAGTGACCTCCGCTATTAATTGATTCACCAAACGCTCCTCCTTTATAGTCTGATGTTATAACCTTGTTGAAGGAAATATATATCCGTGCTAGTCTCCATATGTTCTACGCTATCAAAAATATAATAACCGCTGCTCACCATTAGTAATGCTGACAAGTTGCAATATTTATAGTAGCTGTGTTTCTCACGTCATTCACGTGAGAAACATTACGGGAAGGTTGCTTTTCATGAATATTCTAGGTGTGATGAAGATAAGCTCGTGTGCGGAAACTTGGAAGTTGTTTGTAGCTGTGCTCACATTTAAAAATAAGTCATAATTTGCGACGACAAATAATTTCAGCAGCTTTACGAAAGTAGTTATCAGTTTCAAAAAATGGCGTGTGGTTCAAGCATGTGGTTGATCGTCGCAAAATAGTTGTCGCACTTTCATGAACGCGGATGCATTAAACTGTTGTTTCTTTTCAATTTGACCAAAATCATTCTTTGTGTCAGGATCATATTCGCTCAACAACTTCACCGTCTTCTCATCATGGACTGAAAACGCCACCTCACGTTTCAACGTCCTGGAAGACTGCCTCATGAAGGCATACATGGACAGGCTTCTCGCGCCTCTTAACTACACGGTGAGTGCAGGCCTCCGTCTTTATAAAGTATAAACAACATGGCAATTAGATAAGCCAGTGTGCGACATTTAGAGGAAAAGGAAATTTTAGACAATTATAACAAGTATGCACGAGCTTCTTAGGTCACACTTCCACGTCTGCCACTGTCAACTAAGAAAATAGATTTTAAGAAGACGATATCCTGGAGACACGACGCAGTTAGGGACTCCAGATAAATTTTCAGTCTTAGGACTCCTTAACGCGCTCCTGAATACAAATGGACGATCTGTATTTTTTTTTCGCATTTCGCCTTCATCTATGGCCGCGGCAATTGGTAATTGGATAGCATGCTTAAGCCGAGCAGCGCGACGCAAAAAGCATTGGGATACATCGACTTTTTTAGCAGAGAAAACAAGCTTTTCCGCTTAATGTTCGAGAGAAAATGCCGGAAGTCATGACTGACAGTAGGGCTTGCGCACAGGCGTGTGTGTGCTTGCATACAGTGCTGATTTCAGAGCAATGCGTGCGCTGATGCTTCCAAAGCATACTCCTGTAGACTCGTGCAAAGCGCACTGTCACTGCCTTTAATATTGTAAACAAGCACTATATATCAATACTGCTAGACTCAAATTAACTACAAGTAACTCAATCTATGCATTCTTGGCTTCATTGTCTATTCGCTTCACATGATTGAGTATATATTAAAAGACGCCCGTACCCCCCCCACCCCCCGTTCAGCCCGATCTATTCCTCTCCTTTCAATTATGCCACAGCGAGGGTCTCGTTTATGCAGGGATGATGCATTTCGGTAGCATGAGAAGGTTTATTGCTTAGAGGGTGTGCTCCACGGCGCGATCTGGCAAATGAATGCACCACGTTCGCCACCATGGCCTCAAATGGCGCTGCCTAACACTCCTATTAATGCACATGGAGAATTGATAAAAAATGAGGGCAAGGAAACGACCCCGGCGTAGTTTAGTTTGTATAGGGCATCGCATGCCTAATCAAAAGACAGTGAGTTCTAACCACACTGGCTTCGACTTGCTTTCGTCACTTTATTTTAGGGGCGAAGCTCCTTAAGGCGGCACCCGTTCGTCCCTCGTAGTCGTAGTAGTGCGTAACCAGTCGTAACGGTAGTACCAGATCTTGACCTCCAAGGTGGTGCCGGTGGGAGATTTTTCCTGTGCGTTGTTGAATAATAAAAAATTCGCAGCGTGCGCGTTAACTAAAAGACGAATTCTTCTGTCTCTCATTCCCCATTAGCAGCCATTGGCATGTTCCAGTAGGAAACATTAGTAGAAGTAGAAGTGTAAGTGTTAGCTAAAAGCCGACTTCTTCTGTCTCTCATTCCCATTAGCAGCCATTGTTTACCTCCAAGGTAGTGCCTGGTGAGATTTCTCCTGTGCGTGATTAAACAATAAAAATTTTGTTCAAAACGCCGTTGATTGATGAAATAAACCAACGAAAGACGCCAGATGTTTCCTAAAAGCAAAACGAAAGAACGCCAGATGTTTCTAAAGCAAAACGAAAAGACGCCAGCTGCTTACCGAAAGACGCCAGATGTTTTCTAAAGCAATGGTTTTCTAAACAATGAAAATTCACAGCGTACATGTAAAATTAAAGTCAGCTGCAAGTCGTCATAACTCATCGAACCTTTATTATAAACGCGCCCGATCTCACGTCGGTGATGATGTACTGGGCAGAATTCACGGAATATTCACGGTTTACCGATGAACCTCCGCAGCTTCGCCCACTCATCATCATTCACTCCGTGGATATGCTGTGATTTTTTCATTTTGCATTTAGATCATGATTGTCACGCTTCAATTAAAAATACAAATAATCCTTTCCATAATTTTCCTGGCTTCATTTTCTGCGGGCGTCACATCGTTGACTAAAAAAATGCGGACGCCTCACTCTAGTTTTCGTTTTTTATTCAGTGCACTACCTGCAATGAGGGTTCTCTCATTTATTATTCTTCCAGGTTTTGAAAACCAATTTCCCTTGGGTGTTGGCCGAGATCGTCGGAGCACGATTGGCCCTCGATCTTTATCTCGAGGTAAAGCTATCTGTGAGAAGTGACGCTACGCCTGCCTCTCACGATCTTTGCGCTTTTGTGATCAAACTTACTTGTGACCGTTCTAAAAAGTCAAAAGGAAGATGCAGCAGAGCGAACTGGAAATATCATCCACAGTAAAGGTTCAGAGAATGGCACCAAACACTGTGTTTGTTAATTTAAACAGAATCATACTACGCAGGAAACGCAACGTAGTACTTTCCATAAACAATGTTGGCAAAGTGAGTTCAGTAAGCTCATACGAAGGTGCAAGGTTAATGATGAAAAATGAAAAATCTCAACACAGCGCCGTCGTTTCAGCATGCCGACTGGTCTTCGTTAGGTCATGTGTAACAAGTGTTCCTACTCGAGTGCGATGTCCTTCGAGTGATTCGTGAAAGGGACACTACAGAGCAAAAGGATTTTTCTCATATTAGTAAAGTACTCTCACAATCCCAAAAACACCACGCTTGCTGCGAGAAGACGCTTAGTAGGCGAGAAAACGCGCAAAAACAAAATGTGGGTGGCGACGCCACCTTGAAGTTTCCGCACCATTTGCTGTGACGTCACATGTTTTAACGGCGCCTACTAGGGACTACGTAGTTCCTAATCGGTAAAAATGAAGTACATTGTCCTCTGAGGGCGCCATAGGCTTAACATACCAAGTTTCAGGTGGTTTTGTTGAGCCAATGGCGCCGAAATACGATAAGTGCACTTTGAAATCTGTGACGTCACGCGAGGAGATTTCGGCTTGAAATTTAAAAATGAAACCTTGAACTTGATTGTCTCTTCTATTAATAAACCTATGATGGCGAAATTAATGACATTAGAGTTCTCAAAGCACAATTTATCCATCTGAAGGAATTCATTGTTTCTCTTTCGTGTCCCTTTAAAGGGGTACTTGTACACACTGCTTACACTTCGTCTCGAGAAAACCTGCGCCTATGCTGTAACGTGAGCGTCGGCGTTACGTCGGAGCTACCTCTACACGGAGCTACAATTAGCTACCTTCTACACGCCGGCGTTGTCAACTTAACGGCGAAGCCCTCGATATGCACAGCGAGTAGCTGCATATGCAGCTACTCGCTGACTGTTTCGCATGAAATCGATTGCCAGAATGCGTGGGATACGCCGGAATTGTTTACCTTGTATTTTTTTCGTGAAAGAATGATTGATAGATTACAGAGCAATTTTCTAACTTTCTTCTAATGTCGTGGGGCTGGAATGAACAGGTTTTTGTTTTTTGTATAGAAGACAGGAGCTTTCAACAAAGTACTCCTCAAGACAGGCAAGAACTAGAGTGCAGATCATACACAGAAAAGAGTAAACTGCGCATCTACCCTGTTATCGATATAACCACCCTGCTGCTTTTCCTTAAATACTGTGATTAACCAACTGGCCCAGCAACGAATCTTTTAGACGAAGTGTCGAAACTTTTCTCAAGTATGCATTCATTTTCCTGCTTCGCAGCTTTACAAGAAGATTACTGCGAAAGCTAGCCCAAATGACTCCGGAATATTCGTGCGTGGCTTCAGCCCTTTCAGAGCCCAGCAAATGGCGTTCATCTTTTACGCTGAGGTACGATTGACATGGGGATATATGCAGCTTTTTTTTAATTAACTTAATGGCTGTGTTTTTCCCGCCTTGCTACAACAAAACCACTTCGCAAAATTCTTTATACAGGGTGTATTCTATTGAAGTGTGTATGTACATGGTTTTCTGCCCACAACGGGTTCGGTTAAAGGAAGATAGAAATTATAGACCAAGTGGAAAGTTTAGCTCTTACGTTACATTGTGGCATTTGAGTATGAAATGACGAATGGAAAGTTTTGAAAGAATGTGTGCTCAGTCTTAGCTCGTCTCATGTTTTAACGTGACTTTAGCCATTGTGAAAAGCAACGTCGCACATCACGAGTAGGGCTTTGAAATTTCGAAATGCGACGATATGAAAGGATCATTGCCATAGGCGTGCGCGGTTTTCTCCGTAGTTGGGAAGGGAAGGCTTTCTCTCAGCCCCCCCCCCTCACTTCCCCGATGGCTGACTAAGGAAACAAGCTTCGTGGTGAATGCAAAATTGAAAATGAAGGGATGATGTACTTCTCCCATAGGCCTGCCTTTGATCCCCTGCTTTCTGCTAGCTATGATGGCAAGTAAACTGTTCCTGGAATGTGACGTCACATGTCCCTTACCGCCATTAGCGGCAGAAACCTGCCTGTCCATAACCCTGCACGTTAAGCAGTGAGGAGACAGGTCCAAATGAGTCAAGATATGGGGTGGACCTGGCGCACCCTTGAGATGATTAGGGAAAGGGGAGGAGGCCACCCTTTCCCTCTTATCATCACAATTGTTGCGCACGCCTATGATGACCGCCGTCGCCGTGTATATCGGCGTGAGTCCTTCCGAGTCATCGAGTCGTTACGGAGAGAGACACTTTCGGACCAGTAGTCACCGCTGTAGAACTACTTGCGCCGCCTGTCGTCAGCTTACGTAAATGCACTCTGCGATTTATTTGTAACTTGCTTACGGGGCTCTCCTGCTTTGAACAGAATACTTGCGAGCCGCTACCAACTCTGAACGCAACCCACCGCTTCCTGACTCACGGAATTTCACCCCGGGACAAGTAAGCAATTAAACAGCGCGGGTTGACTGCGTTGCATGCGGTCATGGGTTGTTCCGCGTGTTTCTGTGACGCCTAATTTAAGTCAGATGCGATTACAGATACGCAAAATAGTACGCATAGTGAGGACGGCTGATGGCAGTGATAGACAACAGAATGTGTATCGTCATCTTCTTTGCGTACGTAATTTCTTAAGTCAGGATTGCTAAGAACAACAGATGGTTGAGCTAATTGGCGAGGATTCATCTTGCGAGCTTGTGGGTGTCTGTTTTTCGTGTGTTCTGTATAGGGTCGCCTGTTTTTCTCATGTTCTGTCCCTCTATTCGCGCCTTGCTATCCTCCACCTTGCTAAATCCAATAGAGATCGTTTTGCGACTACCGAATTTACAGTCAGATAAAAAGCTGTGTCATTTGAAAAAGAGTACGAGGAAGACATACCACGAACAAAACTATGAGGATTATATCAACGTATTTAGTCCGCCGCAATACTTGCCTCATTTTTCGGCACTTCGGATCGAGATCGTTAGCATGATCACCGAGTAACAAAGAAATTAGGAACCAAATATGTTCAAGTGCCCACCTAACACCAAAATGGCCAACGAACCATCTGATATCTTCAGTTTTGATGACTACTGCATAAAAATTATCACAGCGCAGCTCTCAGGCGCCCGTTCCTGCGCTGAGCGCCGTAGCCGTCGCCGAACAAGAAAAAGTAACCATAGACATAAAAAAACAAAATGAGAAATATATACCCACGATCGAATGGGATTACTAATTGGACACAATACTAGTTACGCAATGAGTGCGTGGTTAAATGCTTCCCACCGACTGCAAAGTGCTCAGCCATAATTCATCATCGTCATCAGCCACATTCAGCATCAACAAAGTGCATTTGATACCGTACAGATGAGTAGCGGCTACCTCGCTTATCCGCAGAAAGACGAATAATGGCTTATTGGGTGCTGTCCTACTTGACAAAAATTATGATTTATGGCGTAGTAAATACCTTGTGGAAAGCCAAAATTTCAAACACAGTGGGCTTTGCCCGAACGTGAAGCTGCGCTCAGATTTTGCATTAGGCAATATCGCAATCGTCGGTGAATATTTATTAGACAAATCAACGTTGAGTTATTTTCACACGCAAGCATTTCACTGCTTGTCTTGTGCAAAATGTATTTCTGCCTGTTCACAAATAGTGAATAAGCTCGAACTTTCTTCGGTGCATTATGTAGTGTTTAAGGTTCTTCGGATTATGAGTCCTCTTAAGAGGCTTAAAAATTGGCGATGCAATACTCACCTACTACGCGGTTTCCTAAGCTGCATTTGTTTAAGCTTAGGCGCTTTAGCACTGCGTTGCTAAGTTCATGGTTTGTGGGTGCAAGCTCGTCCGTATTTGCATCCGTGAAAATCGCAACACCGTTGATGCACTTAGGTTTAAACTCGAGTTCAGGATGTCCTGCCGTATTTTGCCACTGCCACGCGTTCAGTAATGAGATCCTGCTGCTAGCGCGTAAAAACGCCTGATTGCATTGTTTATTTTTTAAACGCCCGTCTCTGAATATTCTCGCGCAGGATACGGATATCGCTCGCCAGCCTGCAAGACTTCACGACCACGTTTCCGTTGCCTGGCCGGCATGGCTATGCGATCGGACTTACCCGCGACATGCGCGCCATGGCGTAGTAACGGCTAGGCGTGTCCCTTCAACGTCGCCGTCGCAGGGCGCGATGAAATTTCCAGCGCGGCGACGGCATCTTTGCGACAGACTGACCATGTGACGAACGAAACGGTCCATATTTCTTTGTCCCGTTCTATTACCTACATAAACCATCGGAACGACCTCCTGTCGTTCGTTCGGCCCAGCGTCTGCGTGGTCGTGAAGCAGCGGTGATGTTGACAGTGACCGTCTGCACGTTGTCGGCAGAGCCACGCCCACGGCTTATGTCGTGAATATCTAGTGCTGTGCGTGTGTGTGTGTGCCTCAGTACGTCGTGAATACTTAGTGTGTGTCAGTGCCCTGCCGCCATATTGGACGCATTCTTTAATCAGCTTGAACCTTTGTGAGGCATTCGCTACGTGTTGTGACGCGTTGCAGAAGAGACGAGTGACGGGCGTATATATGTACTGCTTGTGACCGATCGTTTTTTCGGGGTCGATCATGTTCATGTTCAATTTGCGAGATTGCCTTTCTCGTTTCACGCGGTTACGTAATGAAACACCTATGTAAATATGAATAGACGTGGCAGTGGCGACGGTCTGAAGCACGGACCTAAATGTACCGCTACCACCGTTGCAATCGACTGGCGCCAGACGGGCCATTTACGAAATACTGGCGTGTAATGATTACACGAGAACTCAACAATAATCAGGCAAAAAAAAAGGCCTAGTGGTGAAGCAAATTTCATCCGAAGATTCCTACTCCGAACCCAACTTCTTCAGTGTAGTCTCTATTTAAAAATTCCACAACCTGATTGTTATCTTATTACGCAACCGGTACATGAAGTGAACAATGTTACGATTAGTATTAAATGTCAGCACATTTTTGAGTACCTTCACATGATCATGTTCTATATTTGCTTCTAGGTCGTGCGCAGGGTTGCCACTGACTTTCGAGTAAATGTCGCCAAACGACGAGCAAAAAGTCGCCAAAAGTCGCCATTTTTTTTACAAATTTCGCCAAAAAAGTAGCCATTCTAGATATGTGCGGCATACCCAGTAATAAAAATTTCCACTCACGTATAGCCCCGTAGAATACAGTACCATCCAAGACCCTTAAATTATATTGACGTTTCTCGATGCCACTCGTATCGCCCGCTTCACCATGGGAGTGCATGGTGCTGCTTCTCCGACTAGCCGCAAGATGTGCGTGGTGGCGCAAGGGTGAATGAACGAAACGCTCATGATATCCTTCCATCCCTGTCCTCTCGTTTCAAAGCTAAAAGTGGGGTATAAACCTTGGGCGAAAACCGTGAAAGCATTATTTGTAGACAGCTTTACGTACCCCTATATGAATTAAAAGGATTAAAAGATTTATTGAAGGTAACATGACAGAAATCTTGCAGGAACCGATCATTAGTGAGTCTTACACCTTTTCAGTGTGAACTAATATGATACCGGACATCACTGACCCTTTCTTATAGTTACTTATATCTACACGCGTCAATCCGATGCGTTATTGCTGTATAACAATGTAAAATGTTATATAGCAATTGTTTTTATTGCACACGCTCACCGAGAACAGTGAAAAATGCCTCAATAAATAATTTTTATTGCAGAAATAGCCACGTATCCGCCTCTGTTCGCTATTCCAAAACAGTCTTTGCGAGCTGAACTGGGGGTACTGCAACAGTGAATAAGTCGCCAAGCTATTCAGAGCAGTTGGAGCTTTGGCGGAACAAATGGTCGGAACACGCGGCCAACCTGTCGTCTTGCCCCTTCAGATGCGAAACTTCAGATAAGCTTAAGCACCTAAAGCCATAAACCTATAGTCAATCACTGCCCTTTCGCGGTTTGCAGGGCAGTCCGCTGACTTACATTTTGCTAGAATGTCGCTGGGGGACGTTCCAGTACCTCCTGCATCTAGATGGCATCCCCAAATAAGGATCCCACTCACTGATCTTATTTTCACAGAACATCAAATAAACGTTTTATTATCTCTCTAGTTGAATTGAGGAGGTACACACGAGTTACAGGACGGACATACCGAATGATGCGTAATGTGCACATTCTACTCGTTGGTCTAAAACCAAGAAAAGTACTGAGAATGCTGCCGCTCATTCGTTGGGAAGACACTGAGCTTAGGATTCAAAACTCGGTGGAGACCTAAGCCGAAAATCGCCAAAAATTCGCCATGTCGCCATTCATAATTTTAGGTCGCCACGGGCCTCTCAAATTCGCCAATTTGGCGAAAAGTAGCCACCATTGGCAACCCTGGTCGTGCGTTCTACTTTTGTTAAACATACTTATTTCAATCTGCTATTTGTTTACTTTTTTTTGCTTTTTTCTTACTTGGATCGGACATCAGAAGGTCCAAGTGGGCATTCGCCCGCGCGCTGACGCGATTTTTTTACTCACGCGAATGCTGCAAAGACGGAGTAAACTAAGTCCACGCGCAGCAGACATCTTTTTTTTTTTTTTTTTTTGAACCTCACACGGCCTTAAAACATGGTCGTTTGAGGCTTTTGCCTTTAAAAAACCGGTTTCTCTTTCCCCGTTGTGGTTCCACCTGTGTTCTACCAGCTGTCTGGTGGCACCACCTGTGTTGGATCCTGGGATTGGAATGCAGGAATAAAGGGATTTTGCGACTCACCTGTGAAGACGTGTGTCTGGATCCGACGCGCAACTGCTATGGTTTCAAGCTACAACGCCTGGTCGCCGTGATGCATATAAGACGTTTACGGCGTCCACCTAGTACTACTGAGTATTAATATAAATATTAGCATTTTATTACCCAAAACAAACCTTGAAATCCTTCGAAGTCGGTGGAGTCGCGTGATTTACCATACCGTCGCATGATTTTTGGGGCTGCCAATCAATCTCGATATGAACGATATTATGGATATTAACGAAAGTGTATGTCATGAAACGACTCGCTATGTCCAGTGCTCTAGCAAGAATCTAGTCACTAGTTTGTGCACCTAAACAAGTGTGTAATGCTCTCGAAGCCATGCCACAACGGAAGTGAAGGCGTGTTGGTGTCGAACGCTTAAGAAAATTAGGCAAAAAATATTGTGATACGACAGAACGATCACAAATTGACTACGGGAACCGTCGATAATACTGGCGTTCTTCTTCCACTCGCCACTAAAATGAACATTTGCGCACGTGTGTGTGATACAATACTACGTAAAATATTTCTCGTCTTTTCCTCCATATGACGTCTGGAGCACGCCTCCTGAAAATGCTAAGCTTGCTCGCGCAATGATTTCTGCAACGTACAACTGACAAGCGAAGACGCACTACAAGGAGCGTAGCCTTCTAGGAGCCAAATTTACGCGCTAAGAGCGGCCCAGCATCATTTAGCGTTTTAAGTCATTGCCGCACTTAACTCGTACACAAAGCATTCTACCAGCGGATACACATTTAGTGGAAGGTGCTTTCGCAAAATCCAATGTTGCTTGCTGTTCTCAAATTGTCCAACGGGTGCTACTACGCCGTCAGTCGACGGGTTAACGGCTCAGCAACTTTAATCTATGCGAAACTCCTTCTCAGTGTACCCACTCGCCGAAATGCTTCTCGTACGAAACCCCAAACGCCTGCCTCGCCGTGAGCGGCAGTCAAAGAACCAGAACCCACGCCAGCTGCAAGCCAAGATCTGTCAGTGTTGCGGCACTTCGGCACGACATGCAGACATCCAGCGAAAGAAGCAGGTTATCTGGCGCGTTCTGTGTCAGTCCAGCGGCAGCTGTTCGTACTCCAGGTTCGCAGCATCGCTTCCGCGGCGTCGGTTGGAAACCGTGACGTCATCGCCTTGGCTGACTGCGGCCCTGGCCTGCCCTTAGTTCTTGTTCAGCGTCGTCGTTCTCGTTGTTAACTGCGGCGCGAGCGGGTGCCGACTGCTCCTGGCGGCGCGCGCGTGGGTAGCCAAAGATGCTGCGTTGTTGTTGCAGTAAAAACGGCTGCTGCTGCTGCCGTTGCTGTCGCTGTAGTTGTTGCTGTTGGCGGTCTCGCTGTCGCGGTGCCTGTCGTTCTGCCTGCTGCTGTTCTTGTTCACGCTGTCCTATCTGCGGGCGCTCCTGCTGCTGTTGGCGCTCCGTTTGCTCGCGCTGGCAATGCTCATCTTGCCACTGAAAGCGCTGTGCGTTTGTGGGCGGGTTTGTGCCCAGGGGTTCCGCGGCCCCTCCGAAAGACAGGAGCGAGGACAAGGAGCTGAATCTGTCAATGTAGTTCTCGATGGGCGACGAACCACCTGCGCCGCAGAGTCGCAGAATTTATTATGCATATGAACAAGCTGCACGCGCACTTGTCAACGAATATATCACGGAAATCAGGTGCTTGAGAGGCCAGGCGTTGGCTAAGGATGACTTTGCGTTCATGAAGCAATGTGTGAACATATGGAAATGAACAGCCACCTGTGTGCAGCACGACGCGACAAGGAAATTCATACGGATTTCTCAGAAAGAAAGCTTAGTTGCCGAAAATTTGTCCTGGTGCTTAGATCTAACCCAGGACCAAGGCCTTTCCAAGGTGGTCACTCTACCAACTGAGCTAACAAGGAAGCTAGAAAGTGCCAGCGCGAGGATGAATTCATCGACAACACGAAGCACATAAACGCATATTATTGCGAATCAGTTCTGCGGAATCCCGCAAGGTGGCGGAAGGGTTTAGAATGGTGAACTTGACAAGCTCTCACTTGTTGCACGAAGCCATAAGGAAATCCATGCCGATTTCTAAGAAAATTTCTTATTGTACCGGTCCTGGCACCAAACCCGGGACCAAAGCCTTATGGGGCGGTCGCTCTACCAATTGAGCTAACCAGGAAGCTAGCGATCGGCATCGCGAGGGTGAATTCATCGACAACCTGAAACACATGAACCCATATTATGTGGCGTCTGCACCGTGCTGCGTAGCTGCGCTTATGTGTTCATAAGCATTCTTCAACAAAAGAAAAAGCTTACCATAGGAGATGTACTGCTGCAGGTCTTCCTCGAAGTCCAGGATGTCGTTCTCGTTCACATTCCAAGGCATGATCGTCGGGTATGGAAAGACGAGCTGTTACGCCCTACGTCCGCGTTAACGACGTCGTCCATGTAGAACGGCAGGACAGCGGGTGGCGCCGGATGAGCGCCGTGCTGGGAGTGTCCGGCGTGGTGCAGAGACGGCCTTGGTACCGGCCGTGGCGGCGACATGCCGGGTGGCCTCCTCCTCTCCTCCGTTTCGTTCCAGAGGGTCTCCAGCTGCAAAGGCCGTACGGATTGCGTGTTACGGGTCCAATTTTTCCATATAACACGTACAGTAATCAGGTATGAAACGGGACATAACTATTTTTGAACGAAAACGACGGTTTATCAGCAAACGGCGTAAGAGGTAAACGAAATAGCAAAAAATTGCTACCAGCGCTGCCTTGGAAACCTTCAAGGGAGGAATTGAAATGTTTAAACTTAGAAAGCGCTTTCCGCAAAAGGCGTACATGTCACTCCCTAAGAGAGCTAAAAGCGCACAGAAAACATGGGCAAAAATAGGCACACATATGCAGACACAGATATATATGTGTACATTTTTTGCAATGGTTTCTGTGGGCTCTTAGCTCTCTTCAAGACAGATTATCAAAGTGCCCTAAGTGCCGCATCGGTGACCTTTATTTCACTCCTCGAAAGAAAGTCGACGTCATTAGTCAAGTGCACAAGCTGTTCAAGTCGTGTGAGTGAACTACAGAGCGTTTGCTGAAAATTGATCCAGTGCCCGAAATCTTTGATAATAATAGTAACAATAATAATGATAATAACACCTGGGGCGTTACGAGCCAAGATCACGATGTCATTATCAGATACGCCATAGCGGAGTGCTCCGGAAATTTAGACTATCTGATGTTCTTTAACGTGCACTCACATCGGCAGTAAACGGGCTTGTAGCATTTCTCTACCATCGAAGTGAGACCGCCGCGGCCAGGATAGAACCCGCGACATCCGCGTCAGCATCGCAAGCGTCGAAGGTGGAGAGGACATCGAAGAATGCATTCCCTAATTTCACGCAACTGAAGTTCCCAATGCGCGGATTGCGCGATACGAACAGCTTCGACGGAAACTTCACTTTAGATTCTGCAATCTCGCATAGCACCCTCCTCTGTTTCTCGTGAAGACGGCCGGAAAAGCGTACGTACCTTTCTGAGCTCCCTATTCAGCGCCATTTGCAGCTGCACGTTCTCGTCCTGAAGCGTAAGCATCTCGTTCTTCAGGTTGCGAACCCGGACCCTCTCGTCGGCTACCTGCTGCACCAGTGCTGCGTAGCTGCGCGAAGCTGCGCCAGGAACTGGCCGAGCCGAGTGCCATCGTTGCCAGCATGCCCACGCAGGGCCTGCTGACGGCACGAGGAAGCCTTTGCGGCGCCCGCGACAGGCGTCTTCCGAAGGACGTCGATTTCGCTGATCTCCCGATGCCGCGAAGTCTCCGTTGCCAGATTCTTCCGTCCCGCGCTAGGATCCTGCGAAGCAACAGCCGTTATTTATTAACATTACATTGAAGGGGAATTGGGCGAAAAAGTAAATCAAATTTAATGTTAAAAATATCTATGGCCTGCCGACAACACCTAATTACAAATGATCGGAATTAAATCGCGGAGTATTGAGTACGCAGCGGTCCACTGTTAAAGGAAGCGTCGGAGTGGGTCGCAGCCATCCAGCGCCAGTGCCGCCCGGTGGCTGCGAGCAGTTTTCGCGCAAGCGCAGTGTAATCTGTGAGTGGTGCTCTTTGATTGTCAGCTACCATGTGCTGCCGCGCGTCGAATCATCGCGAAGCGAAGCGTTCAGGCGACGAAAGATTACAGCCGCTTCGTATGTCGCACTGGAGGACTGCGTTCTTTTCATCACCTGGCTTTCGAAGCACACGGGTGTTCCAAGATTCCGCCATCATCTAAATGAGGTCACCGTGGCTGGCAGTCGAAGTTAAGACCTCGCACGGATCAGCCCCACACCTAATCATTGCCGTGTAACTTGGCCCCTATCGCGCTGTCTTTGTGGAAGGGCTATTCTGGAAGAAAACAGCAGGAACCGCATCCACGGGCTATCTGATCTGGCATGTGCAGCTATAACATGACAAGCACACGTAGCATTGTTTCGCTTAGTCAGTTTTCATTAAAAGTGTAGTGGACGCTGAGTGCTTTGTATAGTTGCTAATGGATGGCGCTGTGGGCATGGGAGCGACCCCTGTCATGAGATGCATAGGACGGGGACGGATCGAATAAACGGGGGCATTCTTGTTGTGGCTACGAGCCGTGCTCGTGTCTTTACTGGGCGTCTCCGAACATGGTGTCAGAAGTGGGCGACTAATGCGCAGTTATGGACTCGACAGACCCGACAACCGGTGCAGACACTTCCAAGCTCAACGTTGTGCGCGTCGGTATGCCGGGACTTCAGCCTCCGTCGCCGTTCAACTTCACAAGCCCGGGGGAATGGACAACATGGATAACAAGGTACGAAGATTACGCCTTTGCTGCAGGGCTCAACACAGCTACCGACGAGGTGCAAGTGCGAACACTCTATACTGCATGGGTTCTCAAGCACGTAGCGTCTTGTCGTCGCTAGGATTGTCTGCTCCAGAAAATCTCCCGTTTGCGGAAGTCAAGGCTAAGCTCACCTCGCATTTTGTTCACCCTGTCAATGAGATTTACGAGAGCCGTCGATTTCACCGCAGAGTACAACAACAAGGCGAGCCGGTGGACGAATTTTTACGGCACTTCGGAATCTTGTCAAACGTTGTGGGTACAACAACGCCGGGGTCGAAGACCGACTTGTGCGAGACAAGTTTGTCGTTGGATTGCGGAACGAGACGCTGTCGGATCAATTGTGTCGATGTACTAAACTTTCGGCAGAGGAAGCGTTGTGCCAAGCGCGTATTCATGAAGCAGCCGAAAAAGAGCGTCAATCCCGCGCAGGTCTCGGCGAGAGCGGGGCTTTCGACAGCTTAAACGTGGACGCGGCGCAACGCGCGAAGAACGCGTCACCGCGTCGCAGCAAGTCTGTGCAGCCAACTCGGTCTACTTGCGATTACTGCGGCCGTGGTCAACACTCTCGAAAAGAATGCCCAGCTCGCAAGGCCACTTGCAATTTCTGCAAGAAGCAAGGTCACTTTATTGCTGTTTGCCGGGCCAAGCATCGGAAGGAGCTGTTAGGTTCAGTTGAACTTCACGCGCTCAGTACGCGTCGGGCACGATATGCCGACATTCATGTGAATGGTCACCTCGCTCACTTCAAGATAGACTCGGGAGCAGAAGTAACGGTGGTATCGCCTTCTTTCCCAGGATTACCGGCCGTTTTGGATAAAGTGAACGCCGAAGTGTCTGGTCCTGGAAATCAAAGATTGTGCGTTCTGGGAACTTTCACTGCTACTTTGCAGTGGCATAACAAGGTCTCTGTGCAAAGACTGTATGTCATCAAGAACCAGACGACACACCTTCTGGGATTACCGGCAATTGAAGACTTGGGCATCGTTCAGTTTTTGGACTCTGTGGAAGGTATTCCGTCACCCCAAGCTAGAATTTTTCGTGGCCTCGGGGAAGTGCAAGAAGAATACCATATTCGCGTTGCTCAAGACGCTCGCCCCTTTTCATTGAGTGTTCCTCGACGAATACCTCTACCGCTACTCGAGCAGGTGAAGAAGGAATTGGATGAGATGGAAACCCAAGGAGTCATTCGCAAGGTTGACACGCCTACCGCATGGTGTTCAGGCCTCGTCGTTGTGCCGAAGCCATCGGGCGGGTACAGGCTGTGTGTCGACTTGACGAAGCTTAACAAGGTTATCCAGCGGGAACGCTACATTCTGCCAACAGTGGAAGACATCTTAGGCCAGCTGGGTGGGGCACGAATTTTTTCTAAGCTCGATGCAAGATCCAGCTTCCACCAGATCAAGCTCACTCGTGAGAGCGAAGAACTGACAACATTCATCACACCTTTTGGCCGCTATTGCTACAAGCGTCTTCCCTTTGGCATTGCGACAGCGGCCGAGTATTTCCAACGCTTCATGTCAAGATTGCTCGAAGGCATCACTGGAGTCGTCAACATGATAGACGACATACTCGTCTTCGGTAGGAACCGTCAAGAGCACGACGAGCGTCTAGCTGACGTCTTGGCGCGTTTGACTCAAGCGGGCGTCACTCTTAACGAAAAGAAGTGTCAATTCAGAGTCTCTTCTGTCAAGTTCTTAGGAGTTGTCGTCAGCCCGCAGGGAATTAGTCCAGACCCGGACAAAGTGAAGGCTATCATGGATCTTCCACCACCAATGGATGTCAGTGGTGTTCGTCGATTACTTGGAATGGTAAACCATGTGGCTAGATTCATTCCAAACCTGTCTGAGATCTCTGCACCTATTCGTGCTCTCCTCAACAAGAACAACGCATGGAGTTGGGGTTACAACCAAGAGCAAGCGTTCAAGAACATCAAGTCTTTGCTCAGCTCTGACGTATGTATGGCTATGTACAATCCCCATTACCCAACTGTAGTATCGGCTGACGCAAGCTCTCATGGCCTCGGAGCCGTCTTACTCCAGGATCAACCTTCGGGAATTCGACGTGCTGTCGCCTATGCTTCCAGATCTCTTACTGCTACAGAGGGACGCTACAGTCAAACGGAAAAAGAATCTTTGGCTGTCACATGGGCTGTCACCCGGTTCGACCAATACCTACGCGGACTAAGCTTTGAGGTCGAATCCGATCATCTTCCGCTTGTAGCCCTCCTTTCAAGTAAAGATCTGGACGTCTTGCCACCTCGAATTCAACGTATGCGGATTAAACTGATGCGCTATCAGTTCTCTGTCAAGTATGTTCCTGGAAAACTGCTAGCTACAGCCGACACACTATCACGAGCGCCTTGCGACTTGCCAACTTCCAAAGTGGTCAGCAGCTTGGAAATCTATATAGGGGAAGTTCTTAAGGATCTACCTCCACAACTGGCAGGCCAGCTTGACGAGATCCGTCGTCTTCAAGCTCAAGATAGTGAATGCTCTTCGATTATCACTTATTGTGAGAGAGGCTGGCCGTCCAAGAAGAGAGTTCCGACCCATTTAGCACCATACTGGAAGGAGCGAGAAAGACTGAGTGTATACGATGGGTTACTCTTACTGGATCGCCGCATTGTCATCCCGTCGCCTCAACGCAAGGACATCCTCTCACTGCTGCACGAAGGTCATCAAGGTGTCCGCCGCTGTCAAGAGCGCGCCCGAGAGTGCGTTTGGTGGCCCCATTGCAATCAGCATATCGAAGACCTTGTGACTCAATGTGCTAAGTGTGCTGAGACTCGAGCCGTGCGTTCTGAGCCACTGATACCAACGCCAACACCGGAAAGACCATGGCAACGCCTGGGAATCGACTTGTTCCACTTGGAAGGACGTGACTACGTCCTGATTGTCGACTACTACTCCAGATTTCCCGAAGTAGTCACATTGGGAACTTCGTCAGCAAAAGCGGTCATTGCTGCCATCAAGAGTAGTTTTGCTCGCTTTGGGATACCAGACGCTGTGCGGACAGACAACGGACCTCAGTTCGCGTCCCAGGAGTTCGCCAACTTTGCACGAGCGTATGGATTCTGCCACGAGACCAGCAGCCCTCGATACCCTCAGAGTAATGGGGAGGCAGAGCGCATGGTGCGCACTGTGAAGGATATGCTGAAGAAAAGCTCGGATCCGTACCTCGCCCTGCTCGCATACCGAGACACACCTGGAGTTTCGGGCGTCTCTCCAGCTCAGTTACTTATGGGGAGGAGACTGCAAACTCGTCTTCCGGTTCTGCCGGAACGACTTCTTCCGGCCTTACCTAATCACGAGGAATTTCAAGCACAGAATACTGCTCCGAAGTTGCAACAGGCGCAGGACTACAATCGCCGTCACGGTGCCGCTCCTCTGATTCCTCTCAATATAGGGGAGGAAGTGTGGATAAAAGATATAGGTTGCAGCGGTCGTGTTCTCAGCCCAGCTCAGCGACCAAGGTCGTATGTGGTTGAGACTCCCAGTGGTGTTGTCCAGAGGAACCGTTGCCATCTGGTGCCGTTCGTGGCTGACCAAGATGCCCAAGGACAAACAACTATGGCTTCATCACCAACGCATGGAACCTTGGCTTCAAGTCCACCGAGAGCACCAGCCTTGAGGTCATCGCCGGAAGCATCCTCACCAAGTGCTTCATGCGCATCCCCTGTGCCTGTGCCGCCTGGAGAGATGCCTCCCTCGCCTGATGTGCAAACTTTACCTGTGCAAGCAAGTGTGCCGCAGTGTGGTGAACCTAAGCGTACGCGTTGTGGCCGTACCGTGAAACCGCCGCGCAGGTTGAACCTGTAACTGTCCCGGGAGGGAAGATGTATTGGACGCTGAGTGCTTTGTATAGTTGCTAATGGATGGCGCTGTGGGCATGGGAGCGACCCCTGTCATGAGATGCATAGGACGGGGACGGATCGAATAAACGGGGGCATTCTTGTTGTGGCTACGAGCCGTGCTCGTGTCTTTACTGGGCGTCTCCGAACAAAAAGTACATACGGGACTCTTCTGGGATCATCATCCATTCATTATCAGTAGAAGAAACGTGCACGTTCAGCAACTGAAACGCGATTATCGGCATGGCGACATCTGAGTGCTGAGCACATCGATATAGTTCATTACGGTGGCTAACGAAAGAAAAGGACCCGTACTGTGACGGAATTTGACCCTCGGGCGAACACCCAGCAATCACGAATGGCTCAGAAAAGCGCTAGCCGTTATAGAGGTCGACGGTAGCGTTTCAATTTCTAAGCAATGTATGTACACTGTCGTCCTTTATGAAAGGGAACACGCGAGCGCGTGGCCTGCGCTCTGCGCCTGCTGCGTACAGCACCATCAACCGAGAGCAAAGAAAGCACGTCCGCTTTTCGTGGCATCGCCCGCTGCGTGACCGAAGCGCGAGCGTAATCTAGCAGCGCGTGTCCACCGGTCATGACTCGTTATTTTGTATGCCAATAGATGACGCCAAAAGCGGGCGTGCTTTCTTTAGCTGTCGGTTGATGGCACCGTAGGCAGCCTTCGCAGAGCGCAGGCCGCGCGCTCGCGTGTTCCCTTTCATAAAGGACGACAGTGTACCTCTTCCACTGACATCTAGTTAGCCGGGCATGTCTGAGGAACATGATAAAAGATGGTAACCATTGGCAGAGAGTTACTAGTTCAAGGTTAATACCGTACTTAGTCAATGATAGTCTCGCAGCCAATCATACCACGGTAAGGCACGGAGCGGGATTTGACCGCTGGGCAGCTAGTTCAGGAACCGGCAAAGCAACGATGAATTGCAGACTAGCTTACCTCGGCAGATCTTGTTTGCTTTCGGCGTTGCATTGGCCCAGGAGGAGATCAGACCACCGCAGACAAGAGAACGCTTGAGCGCGCGGCAACCCAGTAGCGCGTTCTGATCTCGCGAATCACGTTATTCTTCTCTTCTTTCAAGTTAACGCTAGCGGCATTTGACGTACATCAATTGCACGATCATCACGGCTTGGCTTGTAGGCGGACGTCTCTTTTAGTTACGCCTAGCGTTTTTGTTACGGCACAACATACTGCAGTCAGGCCGAGACCTACCGCCTGACTGGGAGCGGCCCGTCGTGTGCTAAGGCACACGCCTCCGGACTTTGTTAATAAAGTTTTTCCAATCCAATCCAATCCACAACATACTGCAGTGTCTCGCACGATTCACGATTGTCACGAGACCGTAGTATTGTGTACTGCCTTTCGTTTCGTGTTCGAAGGTGAACCCACAAGCTTTACATTTTATGCGCATGTTATTTGGATCTTCAATTTGTAGAAAATGCAGGGAAAAATATTTGTGGCAAAAAATAAAAATGCAGGCCTGAAAAGGCTAACTGTGAAAATAAATAAAGGAAATCGATTGAAGAGCTAGCATCGTTGCGGCACCTGGTGAGACAGAGCTCAACCACAAGCTTCTTTCTGCGTGGCCTCCGAGATCCGCTTCGGTAGCACGTGAAGCACAATGTTAAACGAAGGAATACACAAGGGCACACAAACGCCGACGTGCGAGTGTCAGGACCAGACACCTAAATCTGATAATTCTCGTTCCCTCCGTGTTGCCATTCCTCGATTCGGGGCAGCGTTTTCGCTCACTGAATAAGCAGCATTGGCAGCCTTGGTCACGGTAGCACGCGAGTGTTGATTGATATAGCAAATGTCCTTTTTTTTAATTCTGCGGAAGTACTCGAAAACTGAAATGACGCATTTGAACTTTTTCTATATGCCTGGGTGCTTGTGGCATCCCGCTCAATACCACCGGACGTATTCAAGCAAGTTTTTACTCATTCCGTGCTATCCAGCCATTATCGCATTACGAGTGAAGTTGAGGAAAACGTTTGAGGAAAAATTTTTTGGCAGATCCCACGTACCGTGGGAATCGATGTTATGCGAAGCATGCGCGTTATGGTTACTGTGGCGTAATTTTTCACATTGAGCGAAACGTTACGGAATGGCGCTAGAGAAATATAGAAGTGGTATGCGCACGCTCATATGTTGAAAATCGCATATTTATTATATAACCAGTTGTTTATAGTTGCGTAACGATGGTAACAGCAACATGGGTGTTACCAACACTAGACGCGGTAAGCTAATATGTAGTGCTTATATTCTTCAATACTGGGTAGCGCGAATCCGAACAGGACGAAGAAGGAACACAGATGCACAGGACAGGCGTTACTGGCAACTAAGTTTGATTCAAGAAAGTTTCTCTAGATAGATACACACTTGAGGGGCCTCTACAGACGCACTGCACGTACGTTACAGTCACCGTTAAAGTTGTTATGCTTATACTTGCTACTACGAGCGGTAAAGCAGTGTATCGAGGAAAGTGGCGAAGCCACTTTTTTGACTAAAACGGAGGTGTCGACGGCGAACTTTGTTACCCTCCTAGAAGCCTACCTCAACCACACTTTTGTTTCGTTTGAACATGGCATGTTTTTACAGAAAAAGGGTATCTGCATTGGATCGCGAGTAGCACCCATTTTATGTGATATCTTTTAGGGGCGAAGCTCCTTCAGGCGGCACCCGTTCGTCCCTCGTAGTCGTAGTCGTAGTAGTCGTAGTGCGTAACCAGTCTTACGCTTTGACCTCCAAGATGGTGCCGGTGGGAGATTTTTCCTGTGCGTTGTTGAACAATAAAAAATCCGCAGCGTGCGCGTTAACTACAAGCCGAATTCTTCTGTCTCTCATTCCTCATTAGCAGCCATTGGCATGTTCCAGTAGGAAACGTTAGTAGAAGTAGAAGTGTAAGTGTTAGCTACAAGCCGACTTCTTCTGTCTCTCATTCCCATTAGCAGCCATTGTTTACCTCCAAGGTAGTGCCTGGTGAGATTTCTCCTGTGCGTGATTAAACAATAAATTTGTTCAAAACGCCGTTGATTGATGAAATAAACTAACGAAAGACGCCAGATGTTTTGTAAAAGCAAAACGAAAGAACGCCAGATGTTTCTAAAGCAAAACGAAAAGACGCCAGCTGCTTAACGAAAGAGCCAGATGTTTTCTAAAGCAATGGTTTTCTAGACAATGAAAATTCACAGCGTACATGTAAAATTAAAGTGAGCTGCAAGTCGTCATAACTCATCGAACCTTTAGTATAAACGCGCCCGATCTCACGTCAGTGATGATGTACTGGGCAGAATTCACGGAAGATTCACGGTTTACCGATGAACCTCCGCAGCTTCGCCCACTCATCATCATTCACTCCGTGGATATGCTGTGATTTTTTTATCGTTCCTTGACCACGCACTACAAAGTGCTTTTACTTCATATCATCCGAATGTTTTAAAAGTCTTTAGGTATGTAGACGATTTTTTAGTTGTTATTGACAATAGATGCCCTTTGCCTCGTACTGAGATGGTTGAGCAGATTTTAGATGCTTTTAGAGCAATCTCTGCTGGTCTCACGTTTACTAATGAGCTTCCCAAAGACAACTCATTGCAGTTTTTAGACCTCAAACTAATGATTTTGAGCGGTCATGTTTGCTGTGCGTACCTCCCACGATGCAAGAAAGTGTGGCTGCAGTACGACTCGGCACACTCAAAAACTGTGAAGCGTGGAATCGCTCTGGTTTGCTTGGAGTTGGCCTTGCGCAGATCATGTGAGCACGTTATGCAGGATAGTTTTGGGAAACAGCTTCAAAGACTTCCCAAAGCCGGTTTCCCTCGGTCTGTCATTGGTTCCGTGGTTGAATCCCTGCTGCAGAAGGTAAAAGCCAGCGCTGCCGGTGCAATTAGGCACTTGGAAGAAAGGGATCGGGTTAAGCCAGAGGCAGTTCCATGTATACACCGTGTGAGCCATAACCTGAAGAAGGTGGCTACCCGTTACGACATCCCGGTCGTTTTCTCAGCTCCCAACAAGTTGGCTCAATTGTGCCCGCGTATCACACGCGAGGAGCTGAGGGGCTGTCGGAAGCAGCACAAAAAACCTTTTTGGCGCTGTGCACAAGAGGTGGTATATGAAATACCCCTAAGCTGCGGCAAGTCCTACGTTGGACAAACGGGACGTTGCATTAATCACAGATTGAGGAAGCATGCCAACAGCTTAGGTAAGAGAGATCAGGCGCACCTTCCTGCGCATTGCAACTCCTGCGGATGTGAACCATGCTTTGCACAAGTACTGAGTCTTGGCAGAAGCAGACAAAAAACGGCTAGAGAGCTGCTGGAAGCTTTCTATATCAAAAAGAAAGGTTCTGATTGTGTCAGTGACACGTCGATATCTTTGTATTCGACAGAAATGCGCTTCCTAGATACTATGTTGGCTTGACCATGTCGCTGCACGTCTGATGTTCACTGCTCACGCATGCGCAGAAATGTTTCCTTTTTTACTGTACCTTTCGTAGTCTGTCATTAAACAGTTGGTAGTTGGCGCTTCTCTTTCTTCTCTTCTGCTTCTCCCTTTTTCAAGAAATGTATTTCGCGCCTCAGTCTTCTGTACCTAAGCAATATACGCACCAACTAGCCCAGAAGCATGTCCTTTTGGAAAACGTTCACTCTAGCAATGTCCTGTTACATTCGTTCTGTGATCTCGATTGAACGTCGCACACGTGTGCGATAGCGATGACCCTCGGCCTAATGGCTGGCAGCACTAATATTTAGCGGTAATGAGCAATTCCGTTCCTACATTAGACTGGTGGTGACAACTTACAAATATATGGCCACAGCGTTATATGTTTCCTGCAAGGATTCAAAAGCAACACAGCAGCATCGACCCATACGGAATTACAAAAAAACAGCGTTAAAAGCAAGCTTTTGATTATATGTAGGTAAAATCGTTCAATAATCGGCTGCATAATTTTCAAAACCTGTCTGCGCCGCCGTACGCGTACCACATTTTAGGCGGCCACTCTTGAATAGAACGAGCGAAAAGTCAACCCGTAGTGCGCAAACTTGTAATGAGAATTTGTTTATTCCTAGTTTCATACACGCAGCCAGAAAAGCCATTTTAACTGAACAATTTTACGACCGCTACACGCGGTTCCCCCTTGTTAGGTCTCGCGTCAGGTGGCATCACCCGTTGCGTGATCGAAGCGGGAGCGTATTCTGGCAGCGCTTGTCAACCGGCCAAGACTCGTTATTTTTTTGCCAATAGATGATGCCGAAAGCGGACGTGCTTTCTTTAGCTGTCGGTTGATGGTGCTGTAGGCAGCCACTGCAGAGCGCAGGTCACGCGGTCGCGTGTTCCCTTTCATAAAGGACGAGAGTGTACCTTCATATACGAATTATCAGTGGTTTCAATGAAGGGCATTTTTATGAAATATGTGGCTCACAGGAGATATTATCAAGAACTTTCCGTGGAATAGGGAGAAGTGATGGCACTCCTCCACCTTAACTAACGCCTCTGGTCAATAACTATTCAGGGGGTGCATGAACGCTAGTGCCTTGACATACGTGTGAATAGACATGAGTATAAACGTAAGCCGATATAAGGCTCAGAGTGATGCTGAAGATGAGTAGATAGAACCATACGTCAGCAGTAAAAGGTGGAGCTCATTCAGACTCACTCAAGAAATATATTTATTGAGTGAGCCTGATCACTGATACTCCGACTCACCAATATTTTCCTCAGTCGGACTCACACGGACACAAGCTCACCAAAATCGTATTTACCAGGACTCACTCCCACTCACGGCGCGATCCAAGTCTGAGTGAATCTTGATGAATCGACTCATGAGTTTGCCGACCCATGGCGCTGCCCCAACACGAAGCTGCGCTCAGGATTCGCATTAGCCAGTATCTTAATCGCCCGTGAATTTCTTGCACTTAGTATGACTGCCAGGTAGATTAGAGTTTTAGTACTGCCCCCATTGAGTACGAAACAGATTTGCGCAAGCAAGAAACCATGTTTCACATAGTGCGCTTGCGGCTTAGTTCTGTGGTAGAATACCCGACTGCCACGCAGAAGGCTTGGGTTCGATTCCTGCTGGAATCCCCATTTTAATTCTTTGCATTCACCGAGTCAACGCAGCCGGTGTCGGTTCTTCTTTACGCTCTCGCATTTCAGTTACCAATGTCTGTTCTCGCCGTTCCTGGGTAGACATAAACTGTCAATCACCTGTGGCGCATACCCGTACACCGCGGCCCGTGGTAAACGGGTATGTGCCACACGTGTCTGGAGGAAAGGGTTTGACGACGTACGCGACGGGATTTTCACGTTATTCACGTCAAAACCCGACAGTCATATCTGTGAAATCCTCTTACCCTTCCCTGCCAATTTTGGTGTACACCAAGTTAAGGAGGCGATCAAGAGAGCACTCAGACGTAGGCAGCTAGCTAGCTAGCTAGCTAGCTAGCTAGCTAGCTAGATAGATAGATAGATAGATAGATAGATAGATAGATAGATAGATAGATAGATAGATAGATAGATAGATAGATAGATAGATAGATAGATAGATAGATAGATAGATAGATAGATAGATAGCACTCAAAGTGGCTTGTGATCGCTATGAAATGCTTCGCACTTAAAACCTGCCTCCTGCTCACAACGAATGAACGTTCACAGACCGATTACGAGAAGCGTCGGATAACACTGGGCTGCGTAAGCCAGTCTTGACAGGAATGAGCTTTCCTGTCTGAGATGCGATAATGCGTAACGAAGTTGTCGTTCCTCTACAGCACGTCTGAAGATCGCCTCTTAACGCGTACCAGGAAGAGTAAGCGTGCTCGCGCAATTATTTCTGCTACAGAAAAATGACAAACGCAGACTTACTCCAAGGAGCAGAGCGCTCCAGTAGCAAACTTTATGCCCTAAAAGCCACCCAGTTACCTATTTAAAGCCTTTGACGCAGGTAACTCTTCAACAGAGCATTCTTGCAGCGGATACACACATTAAATGGAACATGCCTCCGCAAAGGTCAATGTTGCTTGCTGTTCTCAAATCGCTTGACGAGGTGCTGCTACGGCGTCAGTCGACTTGTGAAAAGCTTAGCAACTTTGACCCAAGCGAAACTGCTTCTCAGTGTGCCCACTGGACGAAATGCTTCACCCAGGCTACCACAGACGCTTCCCTCGCCCTCAGTAACAGTCAAGAGACCGGAACCCAGCCCAGCTGTAACTCGAGAGTTGTCAGTGTTATGGCAGTCAGACAAGACAATCAGTGGCGGTATTTTGTAAGCATTCCTAAAACGGACGGAGGCGGTCCGTCCGTTTGAGTCGCACGTGACTAGTCAATGTGAGTACGCGATTCGTCGCGGCGCTCATCACGGCTCACATTGACCAATCGCGTGCGACTCAAACGGACGGACCGCCTCCGTCCGTTTTAGGAATGCTTACAAAATACCGCCACAGATATCCGCGGAAGCAGCTGGTTATCTGGCGCGGTGTTCGTCAGTCCAGCGGTAGTTGTTCATACTCCAGATTCGCCGCGTCACATTCGCGACGTCGGTTGGAATCCGTGACGCCATCGCTTTGGCTACCGCGGCCCTGGTCCGCCCTTCGTGCTTGCTCAGCATCGTGATGCTCGTTGGTAAATGCGGCGCGAGGGGGTGCCGGCTGCTCCTGGAGGCGGCTGCGTGAGTAGCCAAAGAGGCTGCGTTGTTGTTGCAGTATGAACTGCTGCTGCTGCCGTTGCTGTCGCTGTACATAGTGTTGCTGCTGTCGCGGTGCGCGTCGTTGAGCCTGCTGCTGTTCCTGCTCAGGTTGTTCTATCTGCGGGTGCTGCTGCTGGCGATGTTGGTCTTGCCACTGGAAGGGCTGTTCGTGGGTCGCTGGGTTAGTGCCGATGGTTTCTGCGGTCTCTCCGAAACAGAAGTGCGAGGACAGTGTGCTGTATCCGTCGATGTAGTTCTCGATGGGCGACGAACCACCTGCGCCATCGTGTTGCAGAGTTTAGACGGGCATATGAATACGTTGTACGCGTACTTGACGAATGGACCATGGAAATAAAGTACTTGAGAGGTCAGGCGTTTACCAAGGATGCCTTCTCGTTCATGAAGCAATGTGTTCTTATCCAATGCAGTGTACTTTGCAAAGCGTTGCGTTGCACATTATGGGAAGAACGCTGACTGCTGACGAATTTTTTATTCGGTGTATAGTTGTTTGCCGGCTTTGCGCTGGGTATCTGGAACACTTTCGAATTAACTATTCGCGGGCATTTCTGCATCCCGTTATGGTAACCACTATGAGAGAATGTCACACTCCTTTGAAAGGTTCCGCATATCGTATCCCTGTCCTCATGGAAACTTAGTGATGGTGAACCCTTCTGTACCTTTTGTATCACCTGAATAGCTAAACATTGGAAGCAGTACAGTGATCGTAAATTTTTCTACAACACGGGGCAGAAGGCTGGTTTATGTACCACGCGGACGCATCGTCGTGCCACTGGAATGGCCTGGCATGGCTGCAGAAAGCAGATGCCACACCGCTCATGGCAGATTCATACACTGAAACGGGCTGCGAGAGCTCACGAGTTTCCTAACGCGGAATCGAGCGGGCATCTGCCTGCAGAGGTTAGATTTCAGAGCACGGGTGTAAGTGGACGGAAACTCACGGTAGATGTACTGCTGCAGGTCTTCCTCGAAATCTTCAAAATCTTGGATGTCGTTCTCGTTCACGTTCCAAGGCGTGATGTGAGGAAGGAAACCTGATGTGTTACGCCCCACGTCCGTGTAAATAACGTCGTCCATGTAGGCCGGTAGGGCAGCTGGTGGCGCCGGATGAGCACCGTGCTGGGAGTGCACGGTGTGCGGCGGGAACCCACTTGGTGCCGGCCGTGGAGGCGACATGCCGGGCGGCCTCTTTTTTTCCTCCGTTTCGTTCCAGAGGGTCTCCAGCTGCAAAGGCCATACGGATGGCGCGTTACGGGTCCAATTTTCGATATAACACGTACAGTAGTCAGGTATTGAAACGGGACATAATTATTTTTGAACGAAAACGAGGGGCATGAGCAACTGCTCGTGATAACCTCGCCATGTTGCTGCAAATCTGCCCGCTAGAGATAATGTTGACTCTGATATGTGTTTCTGATGTACGTGTCTGTGATGTAAATCCCGCGGATATGGCACGAACTGTAGACGCTGGAAACAAAAAGTACGCGCATCACTTAGTCCTGGATTTTCGCAGTTCAATCCGTGAATACTGTACGTGATGGTGTTCGGTGCTTTCTTAGAAAGGACGGAAGGAAGCACGAGACTTCTGAGCTGATCTGGTTGGTTTGTTGTCGTATGAAGAAACAGCACACACGGCGGTAAAGACGAGACCATGCGCTTACTAGACAGAACTAAAGGTAAGCACATGTCCACTTTTTGGCCTAACCTGTTGAATACGCTGTGGTGCCCATAATATACTGAGAAAATTGTACCTTCCGCCTATTTAAGAACTCCAGGTAACAACTACACAGCACGAGCGAATGACAAGGCCGACGAACGACATGCCAGATCAGCGCTGAATTTCAGCTGCCTAATTTCTCTTCACGGCCGATGTTTTATGTCGCCATAACGAAGAAAATTCGGGTACAAGAAAATAGTCATCAGTCTTCTAATTAAGGAATTACCTGCAAATTTTCTCGTCACATGTGGCGAAGCGTAAAACGAAAGTACATTGCTGAGCCCCTTACCATGGAAACCTTCATAGGAGGAATTCAAACGTTTAGAAGTTAGAAAGCGCTTTTCACGAAAGGCGCACATTTCACCCCTGAAAAACACTGCTCGTTATCCGTGACATCACGCGCACTTAGTTAAAGAGATGTGAGCGCGTTTGCTGAAAATTTTTCAGAGCACGAAAGCGGCAAATGTTAATTCCAGGCAGCTGAAACTCCTAATGCAGCGGATAAATGATATCTCCGTTCTTACGCGTCAAAAACACGGTATGGTTATGAGACATGACGTAGTAGAGTGCTTCGGAAATTAGGACCATCTAGTGTTCCTTAACGTGCACAGACATCGCGCAGTACACGAGCCTCTTGCATTCCGCCTCCATCGAAATGCGACAGCCGAGTCCGGGATCGAGCCTTAGTGTAGCGGATTGCTCGAAAGAAACAGCGCTGTCGGAAATTGCACTTAGATTCTGTAGTCTCGCTCAGCAGCCTCCTATCCTTTTTTATGAGCACTACCAGGAAAGTTTGCGCACCTTCCTAAGCTCCCTATTCAGTGCCATATGCAGCTGCATGTTCTCGTCCTGCAGCGTAAGCATCTCGTTCTTGAGGTTGCGAACCCGGATCCTCTCGTCGGCCACCTGCTGCACCGAGCTGCGTAGCTGCGCCAGCAACTGGCCGAGCCGAGTGCCAACGTTGCCGGCATGGCCACGCAGAGCCTGCTGACGGCAGGAGGAATCCTTTGCGGCACCGGCAACGGCGTCTCCCGAAGGACGTCGATTTCGCTCATCTCCCGATCCCGTAGAGTCTCCGTTTCCAGATGCCTCGTCCTCCGCTGGATTCTGCGAAGCAATAGAAGTTTATTAACATAAAACCGCAATTAAATTACGCGTTTTGGCATTCAAATCACACAATATGGTTGGCTTGACGATGCGCTTACGGTAGGGAGACGTTACAAAGTACACAGGACACAGTATTAACAGGACCCTGTGTCCTGTGTACTTTGTGACGTCTCCCTACCGTAAGCGCATCGCCAAACCAACATGAACCAACTAGCCCCTTTTGTCGCATTACTGTGAATATGGTTGTTGCACGCCGCCGGGGGAACTCGGGCATGATTAAGGCCTGAGTTAGATGCTCATCAAACAAGAAAATTGACTGACGGCGTCAACATGAGTGATACAGCAAGCATCATCACGTGATGGCGTCCCTATAACGTCCCATGATGACGTCATCACATGACATCGTCGCTTAGTAAAAGGTGGGCCACATCACGGAGGCAGTCCAATACCAGGCGAGGTGCAGAAAGATTGCGACGCCTCCGATCCTGGAGGCAGCGCAAAATCAAGCTGGGTCCAGAAAGCTTTCGGCGGGAGACAGGGGAAAGCGGTTTTCGTCTTCGAGTTGTCTGAGGTGAATGCATGAGTAGTGCGGTGAGCTTTTTTTTTTTTTCAGCACATGGGCTTCCTTAACGCACAAGCGAATTTAAGGACAAGGATGTTCTTTTTGGATTTTGCCACCAACGAAATGCGCTCGTGATGCTGGGAGTCGAAACCAAGAGCTCACACTGAGCCGGGGCATACCTTAGCTGCTGAGCTGCCACGGGGTGTGTAAGCGTCTATAAAACCTAACGCATAGATTCGTACTATAGTTAATTCAGTGACTAATTAACGTAAAAAAGCAAAACGCTGACGGTATCTAGCGTAAGAAAAAGCCTTGATCCTTCTTTGTGAGGACATTTGACTCCCGGGCTAAGGGCCAGCGTTCATCGAAGGCCTAAAAAAAAAGCCGCCATCATGCAGGCCGACTAGAGCGCTTCAGTTGCTGTGCACTGTACTTCCTCTATCGACATCTAGTAAAGCGGTGCACCCTAATAATATGCTAAAGCTATATTAAGCATTGATGCTGAGGTAGCCTATACTTCAAGCCTGTACTTCAAGATTAATGCCTTTATTATTCACCGACAGTCCGACATCCTATCATTCCACGGTAAGGCACGGAGATGGTATAGCCCGCTAGACAGTGGAGCCGGAACCAGCAAAGCAGCGATGAAGGCCACAGCCTAGCTTACCTTAGCAGGTCTTGTTTTCTTTCGGTGCTCCATTGGCCCAGGAGTATGTCAAACCACCACAGACATGAGGACACCGGAGCGCGTGGCAGCTGCGTAGCCCATTCTGATCTCGCGAATCACGTCTTTCTTCTCTTCATCTTACGGAGCACCACCTGCTTGCTTGCCTGCTTGTCGTAGAAGGAAAACCATCGTCAACCGGCATGCACTCAATGACTGCCCAAGCACTTTGTACCGTTGGTTAACAAGAGAATCTGAAACGAGCGACCCCTGATAGCTATGTATAGTATAGTATAGCAAGGGGCGAGAAAGAGAGAGGTGAGAGGGTGAAAGCCTAGCCAAGCCAGGGTCAGCTCTTATGTCACCCAGCCTTGCGCAACTTAGTGCAAGCGGAGCTGTTTTTTTTTTACAGTGAAGCTCTTTAAGCCGGCCGTAAACGGCTTTGGTGTGTACAGAAAACTATCATCATCACGAGCGGATCTGTGCCACAGAAATTGGGCAAATCCCACTACTCACCACTGGTCCACGGCGAAGCGACAACGGGAAAGCGAGGATCCCGAGTGCGTACAAGAGAATACTAAAGAACGAGAAAGGCAGCGGCGGCTGCGAGAAGACGCCGAAGCGATGGACATCCTACGCGAACGACGACGTGCCCATAGAACTATGGGAGGTTAGAATTTTATTCCCAATTTCATACACGCAGCCGGAACCACCGTCTTAACCGAACAATTTTACGACCACTACTGTACACGGGGGCTTTTGCAGCGCCTGAGCGGTTGACTCTTCTGCACGTCCAGGGCACGTTCCAACTGAAAAGATGGCAGTTTCAAACACGACATGAGTTCCTCTCCTCACGGATGTCACTGAAACACAATATCGTTGCGATACAACACAAGTTTTAAAAGACGGGGCGAGAAGAGATTGTATGTGAAAGAAGACGAAGTGGTGCGTCGGCGCTCTGAGTACGGGTTGGTCCCCATGTTGTTTGGCTGTGTTCCTCTTGTGGATAGTCTATTCTCTGCGTTTCACAACGCCTCCCATTGCGTTCCTCTTTTTCAGCTTAGAAATCCAAACATGGCTCAAGTGCAGGAGGAGATGGAGTATTGAGATGAATAATCCTTCAACAGGAGGTGTCGCTGAAGCCAGTTGAAACTGCAGCTAAAGCACCTGCTTCGAGGTAGTTGCTGCCTATAAGACGACAAGACTTCTTGTGGAAGCGCTGGCTGCAGCGACATCCTCTGTTCATGGATTCGTCAATATTTTAGTTTGCATTTCAATGAATGATTCAATCACGATATAAAGAAACAACAATAAGATGCTCATTTCAATTTCGGTGCATCATTATTCGGTTGCGTGGTGATGCTTTTTCTTTTTTCCGCAACGCTCGCATAGTCCCTGAAATGACATCATACCATTGGCGCGCACACTGGCGAATGCGGGCAGAGGTGTGCCCTTTGTTTATTTCATCGTGTTTTCTAGTATGTTCTGTTTTTACGGGATATAGGTATCTTAAAGAGAAGCGGTAAATTTGGAAAAACTCACCTGCTTCACGGCCGCCTTGAAACGTTCCAGGTCGCGAGCGCCCATTCTCTGCCTGAAGTCATCTCTGGTGTCCATCTGCTCCCTCACTGTGGCCAGGATGTCCTGAGCTTCGTCCAGGGCTTCTCTGGCCAGCTCTTGGTCTCGAGCGCGGTCGGCAGTCCTTCCGCGGCTACGACTGGAGCCGACGCTTCGCTTAGACGTCGACCCAGGACCAGACCCCACCGTGGGTTCGATGTCGACGCGCGGCACGGGAGACGCACTGCGGTCCCTCGGAGGAGGCGAAGGCGACATGCTTCGACGACTTCGAGACGTCGGCGCTCCGCAGCTCATTCTTCGCGCGCCCATGCTCCGCCGAGGCATGCCTCTGACGCTGACGTTGTACTGCGTAGGGGAGCCATTGTTTCCGGGACACCGTTCCATGTCGATATCGACTGGTCCCGGACGACTGTCGTAAGACGCATTTCCAGGAGTAGGCCTCATAGAAGCCTTGCCGTCGAGCTGACCGTACGGGGAGTAGCCGGTGGCAGGCCTGGAGCTTATGTCTCGCGGTGTTCCAGGAAACCGGTTGTAGGCATCGGAGGCACGCGAGGGGTTTCCGAAAGCGCCATTGTAACCGGTGGGTGAGTACGCGTCGCGTCTATACTGCGACGCGACCGCACCACTGTCGCGATAAGGCGGATAGCCGTAGGCGCTGCGTGCGGAAGTGGCGTAGGGCCCGTACTGTGGTACCCCGACAGCGCTAGTCCACGGCGCTGCGGAGCCGTAACGCTGAGACGTGGGGGGCATAGCGCCAAGCCCGGGTTGCGGCATGGGGCCTTTGAACCCGGCGTTGCCGTAGCCCACAGCAGGTGTGGGAGCAACAAAGTCACGTGCCGGTGCAGATGGCCCGCATCCACTGGTAATTGGTGAAGTACCATTGTCACCGGGTGCTGGCTCCAGGCTCACGAACGTAATGGGCACGGATCCTCCTCCCGGTTGGTTCAGTAGGCCGCACTGCTGCAGCACATTCGCGATTTCGGTACCAGCCAGAGCCCTTACCTTGCCACCAGACATAGGCGTGGTGGTGTAGCCACCGTCTGGTGTAGGAGTTAGGTTGAGAGCTGCCACAGACACTGCTCTTACGGTGCGGGGCTGAGTCCCACTAGAACTTGGTACCATCTTGGGCATCTTTGGCTGAGCAGTTAATTTGCCGCCGCTCTTTGAGTAGTAGGTCATGGTTTCAGCGGACGCGCATGCCGACCTACCGCGGCTGCTTCTCACAGCCAGCGGAGCTTCGGCGTGCAATGGCAGGATCCCCGATTTTGCTTTGGGCGATAGTGAAAGGGCCACAATCCACTACACCACTACACTATTTGTTTTGCTTGATCACCTAGGGAAGTACCATGAATCACGTGGTGGTAGAAATGGACACGGCATGATGCCCTGGCGTATGAATAGTGAGCTTTAAAATTTAACGCAAATGTCACTGTGACGTCTTCAAGAGGTCAACATGATTTGTTAATCAACATATCTTGATGTATACGTTTTAAGAAGCTGTGTTCGTGTTGCGAAAACCGAGTGCTGACGCGTTTGTGCGTAGAGTTATGCCATCGTTTTGTTTAGTTATATTCCTGAATATTAAACATTTTTCATAATAGCTATATTAGATTCTACAAGGCCTACAGATTTATAGCGCATTCTGTAACCAGGTGATGATGCTGTGGCTATACCGTTTATGTCTGTACCGTCCGAAGAAGGAAGTTAAGTCGATTATGGAGACTTAAAGTGATCGAAAATCGTTGGAAGTGAAATATCGCTGGAGCTAACGTTTCTACAAGAAGACTTGTCTTCGTCGGAGCAGCACCTTCTTTCTTTACCAGCGTTTTACGTGCCCCTTTTGCACTCTTCGCCATCCTCAAAAGAGGAGGAAAAGGAGGAGGAAGGTACGTCAAATATATTTAATTAAAGCTACAAATTATTCGAACTTTATTGCGATAGCAATTACATGGACACTATCGGCTGATTTTTGCCGTCGACGTCGCTGTCATGTCCAGTATATGTGTATGTGTAAATATATATATATATATATAAAACACGAAATAATGATTCAGAAAGTACTTTCCGACGCGCGGAATCGAACGGACGACCTCTCACTCCGCAACGCGCAGCATTAGACGGCTAGGCCACTAAGAGTACAAATATCTTTCAGCATGCTAACGGCGAGCGATTTATATACACCATTTATTTCAGCGCGCTTTCTTGCTTACCAGCGAGACGGCGCGAAGTGCGCCAGGAGATCATCATCCCGCTCGTAGCGTGGTGTGGTCGCCTGCGCGGGCGCTAATCTCGTAGCGGGAGGGGGGGGGGCTTTGTATGCCTTGTGCTTTCACCGCGATGTCCGCGCTGAAGTTACAGAGCGTACGAAGGTCACTTCGCTCGCTGCAGCGGCCACGTTTGAGAAACGAGCACGCTGTTCAAACAGAAACAAGTAACAACGCGACAGTTGTTCGTGCTCGTCCTGTGTATACCTGTGCGTTCGTCTCATGCGTCCTTCTTTATGTTTGAGCAGCGCGCTTCAAGTGTCGAGCTGTGACGCATGATAGTTCGCGCTCGTCCTGTGTGTGTTGCTTTCGTGCGTCATTTGCGCTTGAGTGACGCGCTGGAAATTTCGAGCTGCTTTCCGTTATTCGCGTCACATTCCAATTTGTTGCTATCGCATTCATTGCTTCACCGTTGCGCCGAAACTGTGACTTTTTTTTCCAGTTAATACGGCAGTCTGGTCTAAAAGGGAAAACGCGCAGTAAATTAATTGCAGTATTTATTTGAAATATTACCTAATATGTCCTTTTTACTTTTTTTATCATTCAACATTGTTATATATCTTCTAAATTTTAGACCGCAATTTATTGGCTAATCCTCATAGTGGGCATGTAACATAGTGTTGAAGGAACAAAAAATACAAAAAAACTGGTTCTTTGTCAATCCCCCAGTGTGCGTGTGTGCCAAAAGTTCAAAGTTCTGCTCTATTCTAGTCTACGAGCACCCGGTTTGCTATTCTACCCTTGGGGAAGGGGGTAAAGGAATGAAGAGAGAGAATGAGTGGAGGAGGAAGACAAGCTTTTGGGCCAATGAAAATGTTTTTGCATAAACCTTGCTACCTTTCCTCCGCACTCCAACATGAAGGAGGGGAATGGCAAGGTTACTTTCTTCTCACCGGATACGCAGGCATACGTAGCGATGTGTGGCGACGTACCGGTACGTTCGTTTTTGTGTGTGCAGACCTGCCTCTAGACCTTTGTGTTCTAGGGTATTTCTTAGGGAGTGTGTTCATGCTATTCTTACAGGGAATGTTTGAGGCAAGTCCATTATATGATTGCCTCTTGGTGCTCTTCGGCCAGACCTGGCCCTCGCGCCATAATACAGTACAAGTGTACTTCTGTTTATTGCTTGTTTACCTGTTATCTATTTTGCTTTGCATGTTTTTTTCCTTTCATTGTATTATCTGATCTTAATTCACCTTACCCAATGGCCTTTATTGGTCTTGTAAGGTGCAATAAATAATCATCATCGTCATCAATGTCATTGCGCAAGTACACTACGGCGCTTTATGAAACATACTACTTGGAATTCGCACTACCAACCTCAGTGCAGTCACATAATATCCATTACCGTACAGACACGTCAGGTCACTACCACTGCGAATCATGCGACAGCAAAAATGATACTGCAAAGTGTTTGTCACCACCGCGAACTTTAATGCTTCAGCTTCCCATGGTCGACGCACATGATTCGCAAGACGAATAATTGAATATCGCGGCGGTTAAGAGAGTTAAATGATCTGCCTGTTAATAAAAGGCACGTCCACAGGATCTAGCGTTCCTGCAAAATTTTATCGCGGGATAGCGTTCTTCCTCTTGACCTATTTTTCCTAATGAAGCATAGAATATATAGAGCTCCTAAAAGTTTCTCGTTAGTATTGTACAAGAAAATGTTGAAGTCATCATCATGCATTTGACTCCCCCCCCCCCCCCCCAATATTGGCATTTTCAAGAACGAACATTTGGACGAATCTCGTTGCCTCATAAAAGGGTCCTGCTGACTGCAGTTGTCTGGGACTATACCGACACTGTACAAGTCTGCGGGCCATGTATAATATTATGCACTGGTTGAAACCTGTAAATCAAGCTTTTATATCTATTTTTTTTCCTCTATTGATGAAGCGATAAATAGGGCTACCGTTGCAGATAAAACAATATCACCCCACCTGTTGCTTTCTGTAGCGGAAATACTAATGAGGCGGCCTTAAAAATTGGGAACTCCATCGAGAATTTTCGCACGTGCTGTCATTGCCAAAATCTTTGCGCTGCCGTCACTTTGCACCTCTTAATCCTAATTGTTAACGTGTTGACGTCCTCAAGATGCAAATTTCGTTGCACAGGATACAGTTCCGAAGTTTCGTGCATGCTCCAAGCAAACCGCACAGGTGCACCAGACTCGTACCGGTCTCGCACTAACCGCGACTGAGTTCTCAGTTGAGGTAGGTGCATGAGTCGAAGATGGAGAACATCTTCTTGCCAGCGAGTTTGTTGTTGCGGTTGTTCAGCCTGTTGTTGAGGTCGTTGATCTCGTTCTGGCCCACAGGAGACCTGGGCTCCGGCGTGAGTGGTAGTATGGGCGACGTCGACAATGGTGGTCCAACGAGCAGCGCCAATCCTGGCGAGGTCGGCGCGGGCGAGCTCGAGCTGGCGTTGCTGTCATTGCCCGTCAGTGTCCTCAAAGAAGGCCTCGGTCTCGATCTCACCGCTGAACCGCGGCCTCTCTTGGAGCTTGTGGACCTTTTCGCGCCTGGGTGGAAAAATCAGGCGGAATACAGCAGGTGGTGACAAATTCCTTAGTTGTGCGGTCTAGCAATGGTCGTGGAACTGCGTGAGCGTAGTTATCAACTGGACCAAGTTCCTTCCGACTTGAGTAAGTACATTTAAGGGGTCAGCCGTGGTGCTATTGCGGTTACGGTGCTCGGATGCTGAATCGAAGGTCGCGGGTTCGATCCCTGCCGCGGCGGTCGCATTTCAATAGAGGCGTAATACTAGGGGTCCGTGCACCGGTTGATGTCAGTGCAAGTTAAGGAACACCAGATGGCCAAATTTTCCGGTGTCAACTATGGCGTGCCTCATAATCATAGCGTGGTTTTGGCAGGTTAAACCCCAGATAATATTATAATTAGTACATTCGGTGAACGCGTGAAGCTAAACCTACAGTGACACCGGCATATAGCCAGTGTAGAATGAAGCCTCTAAAGATCTAAGTATTGCCGTGCTTGGCACTTGCGCCATTAGAACCACATTTATTTATTTATTTATTTATTTATTTATTTATTTATTTATTTATTTATTTATTTATTTATTTATTTATTTATTTATTTATTTATTTATTTATTTATTTATTTATTTAAAATGCCTTACAGGCCCCTTGAAGGGCATTGTGTGAGGGGGGCATCAGTAATTAGAAGACAGAAATAATACATGCAAAAAGCAAAAAACAAGAAAAAGAAAAAAGCAACAAAGCAAACATTAAAGTAGCACAGCGCAGCAACGTTATACAATACTAACGCGCAACGAAATCAGGTTATCACGCAGTTACACGATTCAAGGTGGACACAATGTGATCCGGAAGGCCGTGGTCGCGGTCTTCCGGATGTTAAGAACACAGTATCGTCATCATCATGACCATCTGGCTTTAGTGTGATCACATAATTTTAAAGAAAACTAGCATTTACTTCTTAATGATTGTTGATAATAATTCCTGGAGTTTTCAGTGTCACCACCACAACACAGGATTATGAGGCACGTGGTTGTGGAAGGCTCTGGAAGTTTCGACTATTTGGGTTCTTTAACGTGAACAGACATACCACAGTGCACTGGGCTCCAGCATTTCTCTTCCATCGAAATGCGACTGCCGTGGCCGGTATCATACCCGAGCCTTTCGGGTCAGTAACCGAACGCCGTAGCCGCAGTACCAATCGCGTCGGCTTCTTAATGATCTACCTTAGCAATAACTTTCATATATTAAATAGAGGGGAACAGAAATTGAAGAGATCAAAGAAACAGCTCTTGGTAGGACCTTGCCCATAATTGGCACATGTGTGGTGATTGTGATGAGGTTGGCTATGTTCCATTTAACTTAGTGTGATTTCTGGTTGTTTTCTCAGCTACTTCAAGTTGGAAGCCGCCTTTCCCCGATTTTATTGTTAGCAAAAAACCGGATCATATTTTTATTATATATTTTTACTTTAAAGGCAGTTGAAACGTTACAGGGGACCGAAGACAATGTCGGTCTAACAACCTTATAGTGTACAATTTCTTAGTGTTCTGTTAGCTAGAACACCCGCAGAGCAGCAATTCCAAAGAACACTGCAGACGAAAAGGCTCAAAATTAGGCTGGTTCCAATGACAGAAGTTTCACCTAGCGATTTGATCATTACTGCTTGTATGCTCCAATGATGTGACGGAACGTATATGGAACGAAATTAACGAGATATGTACCTGTTACGTGGCTTGCACTGCGACCGCCTCGTGATATTCCACGGCCCCTACGCGACGTTCCGGAAGGTCCTGGAGTGCTGCTCGTGCTGGGAATCACCCGAGACGTGGAGGCACTGCTACCGGTGCCTTCGAATGTCAAGTCTATGTAACACGAATCGTTGTCGCTAAACGGCTGATACCTGAAATGGAGAAAAAAAGCCGTGCGTGTTTTTATAGGGAGGAGTGCTCGACATACAGGGGGTGACGAAAGCTTACGGCCCTTTGGTATTGATGACGTAGCGCGCAAAAAAATACAACATTCACACACGCATAAAGAGGACGCAAACGCAAGCTCTGTACTGCAAGTGGAGATATATTGCCTAAAGAGCCGCCTCATATACAGTAACGTGCATGAGCTACAACAGCAGTGGTGTATGATCGAAACCACAAAAAAATGGGCAGATGAAATTTTTGTTAAAAATTCCAACGTGTATGTGTTTACAGCCCAAGGTATCGGCGCGAAGTTTTGTGCGCAATTTTTGGTATTCTTTATCACACACCACTGCTGTCATAGCGCATGCGCATGTTAGTCAACATGAAGCGGGCCTTTAGAAACTGAAGCCTCATCAGTTGCAGATGAGCGGGTTTATTTGCGCCTTTATCTGTGCGTGAGTGTGTGTTTAGTGCGCTACTTCATGGATAACATGGCTCACCATCTAGGCCATCAGAACACATTAAATAATTCACTATGGCTGTGTATCACTCCATTTTGTTTTCAAAGTAAGTTGTGAAATATGCACAATTCGGTTAGGTAAACAATTACAACTTTTCAGTCTTTAAACCTCCTATGAGAAAATTTCTTATTCGAAGACATTTAATTTCGAACAAATGGAAGTTATTAGCCCCACAGGTTGAATTGCGAATTGATATCTCCGCCGTGTTGCAGCTGTCCCAGCTGGCTATAACGGCAGGATCATCGCTTCAACCGTAATATGTGCGTCGTGTCTCCAATAGTAAAAAGGAACGAATATGCGGCAATTGCGGATGGTGAAACTTTGTATATACTAGCCCAGTCTATAAAAAGATACTATCGCGAGCGCTTTTCTATTCGTATGAAGGGTTTCACGTGCTCGCTACGTTCCTACCTTTACGTGTAAATGAAATATCCTAAGAGTTCACGCATATATAAGTTATGACGACGGAACAAAATGAAGGGGAACACACACAGTCTTCATAAACATCTGCGCTGAACTCTTGGCATATGTGATGTGAACAAGACCAGAACCCAAGCCTTGCGTACGTCATCATCATCATCATCATCATCAGCCTGTCTACGCCCACTGCAGGGCAAAGGCCTCTCCCATGTTCCGCCAATCAACACATCGTACGTCAACACATCCACAAATTCGCTTACCTCGGAGGAGACGGCGGAAACATGAACGGTCGCATGGAGTTGAAGATAAGGCTAGTGTCGCGTCTGGGCGGTATGGGCGGCGGAATCTTGCGTCCCCCTCTTGTGGTGACGGAGCCCCTGCGGTCCCGTCCGTGAAGTTTGCGTTGTTCGCGGACCAGGGCTCCGTGCAGGTGCACGTTCTCGTCCTGCAGCGTGCGCAGCTCGTTCCTCAGGCTGGCTCGCCTCTCAGCGAGCGCGTCGGCCAGAGACTCCATCTGGGAGATCATTTTGCTCACCTGCCGGTGAAATCGACACACATTTTAAAAAAAGAGCACTTCCTTTAAAAGTGTCCTGAAGCACTTTTCAAAGTAATTATCGAATGACCTTAATATCGGAGCTTTTTTCCTCTTGAAACGATTGCCGCGAAAATTTCTCTAATCTGTCAAGAACGAGCGGGATTACAGAGTTTTGTTGTGCGCTTTAAAGGGACCGACAACCAATTTTCATGGTACCTATTTTCTTCAGCGCAGCGGAAAGGGCACCGGTCAGAGTGCCAAATCACGGAATGGTAACGTGGAAAACGCCGCGAAACATCTGTAATGAGAATTTTTCCATCTGGGGCGAATATGAAGTCGTTATTAGAGACCGGATTTTAGACAAATGTTTATTTTGTTCCTTGCGCTCCTACAGCGCCATTTTGATATATAAGCATGAATTAGAGGTTCAGAAGGGCTTTTATAGTGTTCTTATAGTGCCGATAAATGCCTACTTTTGGCGTTCGCGCCTAAACGCTTACAAATGCCTATAAATGCCTATTTTCAAAATCAGGGCTTATATGGACGCTATTTAGCCTCAAGTTTCGCTCCCGGGTGCTGTTTGAGACTGTTATTCATGTTACCGCGTAAGATTGACTGTTGGGAACTATGGGGCTCAACCTAGTCCTCTAGTTCAACCAACCAACAACCGCTAGCAGAAGTGAAGCGGGACACGGCGGCGAGCATTCGGAGCCGCGCTGACATGGCCTGAGCGGTTGGCGAATGCGAAACCGCGGAGAGCCTTCAGCGGAAAGGAGAGTGAAGAGCAAAAAAAGAGAGAAAAATGTGATGTGCACGCAGCTTTTGTTTTGTTTGTAATTTACTTTGTAAGGTGTTCACTGCAGTAGCGTAGACAGAAATCTTTTTCAGGGGACGGGGGGACAACCATACTTTATACATGTTCGAACATGCATGTGTATGTGTGCGTGTGCAAAACTGAATAGTTTAGGGAAGGGAGGAGGTTGACATAGCCCCCCCCCCCTCCGCCTGTCTAGGCCAGTGGTTCAGTGCCAGGAGAGAGATAGGCTCTATGCGATTCCACCCGGCCAATAGGAGGAATCCCTCCCTTCTGGTCTTTTAGCAATCTGGCTGTCCTGTTTTGCTCTGCACTTCTCAGTTATGCCGGAAAGACACTCAGGGGTGTGCTGATTCGACAGTCGACACTTGACTCACTCTGCAGAACACGGGAGTGCGAACCGTGCGAGACAAAGCAGGATATGTTCAGATGTTGGCGCCTTTGTGCCATCATGAGCAATCGCATTTATCTTTTCCTCTCGTAGATAGAGGTCGCGCACGTATACGTTTGAAATTATCTGCATTTATGTGAAAATTTATTGTGCCTATATTTACGATTTTGGACGCCTAAAGCGTTGTTTCGCCTGCCTATTTTTGGCGCATAAAACCAGCTTTTTTTAGTGCCTAAAAATCCGGCCTCTAGTCATTATACACACGAGACAACATATGCTGCAAACAGTGAGCGCGAGAGCGATCCGTGTTCGAGTGCGGTGAGTTACTGCGCATGCGTGCACTTCGCGCGCATGCGCCGCAGCTCGACGTGGTCCACTGGCGGCCGCGAAGGCAGCGCTGCTTCTCACCGTGCAGCTCCTTTTAACTCGTAAGCAGCACACAATTGAGTGGGGCTGTATGATAATAATATACATGCTCTAACTTTGGGGACTAATTATGGCACTCATCACAGCATCAGACTACGTACAGCAAAGTGATCGACTTCATAGTCCAGCTTCAAGGCTCTTCAGCTAGGCTGCGCGACATACCGGTTTTTTGTTACTTTTACACACGATTTAAAAACATAAATCCTACTCGCAACGCGACGAGTATGCTGGAATCGGTCACTATATTTTACTGTCTTTTCATTCGTACCAGGATCTAATCCCACGTTCTGGCCAGTTGTCGGTCCCTTTACGCGTTTTCTCTCCTCTCGTGCCGACGAGTGCGCTGGAAGCTAAGCAGGGAGGGGTGGTATGGGGAAAGAAGTTACGTCAGCGCGCGTCATTACTTTGAGTACACGTGATGAACCGCGATCGCTATCTCCTGTTGCGATTCCTCCGCATGCTCGAGTGTGGCTCACTGTGTAATGTTGGCAGACTATGGAGCGCTGAGCCAGATAATGGCGGCACCCCGTGGCAAGAAGCGCATCCGATCCAAACGCCGCATTTGACTTATGTCCACTATACGCCATTGGCTTGGTATCTGCTGTTCAATGTCAAACAGCAGGCGCCGGCAGCTCCGAAGAGAGCGAGCACAGGCCTGTGTATGAAATAGGGTGTCTGAGAAAATGAGCAACCGGAATTGTTTTTTGCCGAATAACTGTTATTTGTGAGCATTTCATAAGCTGTTTCGGCGGTGCCCGTAACGACACAACAGCATCTGCCTCGTGAATATCACTTCCTACGAGAGAATTACAAAATACATTTACCCAACATTCCTTCGCTCCGCAGGCAGCCAACTTTTAATAAGCATTAATAATTCGCCGCATCGCGGCTTACTTTGGCCAATCGAAAAATAGATTGATTGGATAGCAGGCACAACGCAATACATACCACAGTCCTGCAAAAGCACAAGCTGTGAAGGAAGCTGAAGTTAAGCCGTTCAGTGAAAGTGCACTTCACGACGGCGTATAGCACAACGAGCGAATCTAGGAAAAAAAGGGAGAGGATAGAAAAAAGAGCGATGACTTCCAACTGATCCTTATCTTGCAAAAGAGCATTTGTGTGTGTGTGTGTGTGTGTGTGTGTGTGTGTGTGTGTGTGTGTGTGTGTGTGTGTGTGTGTGTGTGTGTGTGTGTGTGTGTGTGTGTGTGTGTGTGTGTGTGTGTGTGTGTGTGTGTGTGTGTGTGTGTGTGTGTGTGTGTGTGTGTGTGTGTGTGTGTGTGTGTGTGTGTGTGTACAGCGATAAGTACACGCCTGATCCGCATCAAGTCAGATGACTTTGACTATGTGCCCACGGTTGCCCTACATTTCGGCCATCAAGTAACAGCGCTCAAACAGTGACAGGGAAACGAATAGATTGCTTACGCAGAAGTCGTCTAGAGTGGGTGTATTTTCCGCTTCTATTATCTAACGAGCTAGCTGCGACCTGCCAAAGCTTCTGCGCCCAGCTCGCTCAAGCTTGTAGTTTTGTACGAAGCCTAATGCCAGCTGGCGTCACGTCGCACGTTACGCCAGCTGGCAAAACACTCGCCGCCATGTGTGCAGGTGGCGCTGAATAACACTCCAAAGTTTACATGCACAGATACACTCAGTAATGTGGACAGGAGGACGACAGCCGCTGTAGCTCAATTGGTAGGGCATCGGACGTGTTATCTGAAGGTTACACGTTTCGTCCCCGCCGGCTACAAGTTGTATTTTCATCCACTTTAATTTCTTCACATTTATATCAGAATTACTAAAATACAACTCAAATGCTACAAATAACGTCCACTATACCTTTCTTGGCTTCATTGTTGGTTTTCGTTAACGATTTTGTCTAACAAAGAAAAACGAGCCCTTAAATTCCCCTTCGTTTTTGTTCGTTTACTTTTGCGTGGAAGTACACTTGCCTCCAGCAGGGCTTTCTTGAGTTGCGGATAGTCTTCGGGAGGCACGGTGTCCAGAGTGTCCTCGACCGCGACCAGGTGGTCCCTCAGCACAGCCGCGTGCTCTTGGTAGGCGGCCAACGCGCTGCTCGGGCCCCCACCGACCATCCGGTATGGAATGAGACCAGTGCTGGGGCCGGCCTTCGTGTCACTTCCGACGGTGCACAATGGTGGAGTCCGTAGGGGAAGCATCGGCGACGGCGGTGGTGGCGGTGAAGGTACGAGCGCTCCTGCCGTAGCGTCGGCCGGGCTTGGTGGTAGCTCGATGGCACTCATGGTTACCCGGAGACCAGACTACCTTGGGCAAATTTTGTACACGTAGATGCAGATCTACGAGCTTGTTCCCTAGACCGCGGTGATGACGATGGTGATGCTCCTACGCCACATGGCGCGTGCCCACAGCGAGGGATAAATGAAGAATTGGTTATCTGGACATGAAGTTAGTATGAAAATGACGTAATTATAAGAAATTTGCATTAAAAATTACACCATCTCCCGCTAAAGGGGACCATGACGCGATGCGAAGCCGGAGCACTTGCACGATCGCGTTCCGTTGGCGTTCGTTGGGCATACTACCGACCTCGCGTCGTGGAACGCGAAGAGGGACGCTACGCGCGTCGTATCTTCCATCTAGCCTGGCCGTTAATTCTCACAGGGCGAGCGGGGAACGCGGTCGACAGGCGGGCGAGAGGGGACAGCGTAGAAGTGGAGAGAGAAGGGGAGGGGACGCGCATGCGCTCGAGCTCATCGCGGCGTTGCGCCGTAGAGAATTTCGGCATGTCTAGCCCGCGTTTCAGAGGAAGAGTGGAAAGGGGGAGGGGCGAGGGAAAGTGGAGAGGGGAAGGAATAGGGGAGAGGGATAGTGGAGAGGGAAAGTGGAGAGAGGAGTGGGTGAGGGGAGAGGGGAGGTAGAGGGAAAGTGGAGAGGGTAAGGGGAGAGGGAATGTGGAGAGGGGGAGAGGGGGAGTGGAGAGGAGGTGTGTGGAGAGGGTATGCGCATGCGCAGTAAGGGTGGTCACGCCGCACACCACCACCACCACCGGATTGAGCTCCGCCTTAAGATACTTCGCATCTAAAACACGTAACGCAGAAAACACAGTGTTGTGCGATTGGGCAGCCAGCACAGTGTTGTGCGATTGGGCAGCCAGACCAGGCAGACGAGTGGTTAACCCTTGCGGAGCAACTTGAGGTACCGATTGCAGAACTTGCTACAAAAGTACTTTCTAGCGCTATTAATAGGCGCTATTAGACGCTTTTAATTATTTCCTAGTTCTGCCAACTCCTTACTTTGAAAAACAATTACAGAATGGAATGAACTTCCTAGATATAGTAAACTTAAGTGACAACAGTGCTTTTTTTATCGTTGTGAATTATGGCATGTGTATTGCACCTTTTTATACCTGTTTTCTATTGCCATATTGTGGCAAAATTTTGGTTGTATGCTGCTATTATTATATGTTGTTACTATTACATTTTGCATTCAGTTTTTTTTGTAATATCAGGAGAAATGTTAATAACTATGTCGACTTCGTATGTTCACCCCCCTGCAGTAATGCCACTACGGCGCTGCAGGAAGTATGTAAATAGGTAAAATAATAAATATATAAAGTAGGGCTGCGTGCGCTTTATTGCTTAGATGGAACTCTTGTCGGCATCAGACATGTCCTTATGGCTGGAGCCTAGTGACGAGCCACCAAAGACGACAGCGCAGTGGTTATGACGATAATGATGATGTTCTTTAACACATGGCTTGTACCCTGACGGGTGACAAGTCGCCTCTCAACCTTGCCTTTTGCATATAAAATAAAGATGATGATATCCGTCTTTAATGTCATACAATTGCTGAGAGCCAGGCCACGAATCGAGTCGTATGACTAAAGAAGTAACGTTACAGTATGCAACAGCAGCTGATTAGTCTGAATCACGAAGTATAAGTTGCATACACAGCTTCATGTAAAACTTTCTTGACGTTGCCTTGATTAGCTTTAAGCACTATCATACATTCTTCATGGACCTCACTCAGTTTCATGCACAGTGTTTCTTGACGTTGGTTTGGGCGGATTTGAGCGCTACGAAACATTCTTGATGAACGAAGGAGTACGTGCGTCCATGCGAACGATCAGCGTTGTATTGATTACATGAATATATGCGATAAATATCTAGCGTCCTGTTGTTCTATTTTTTGGCGAATGATGAGTCCTGTCATGAACCTCAGAATATAAGCGGAAAAAAAATTGCACTCGACATTATCCTCTCTTACGATCTATATACGTTGTGAGGAACTCGATAATACGAGGCGAACACCATATGATCCACATCCTCTTTCCTTGCGAATGATGAGCGCTGCGATGAGCCCAAGAATGTAAGCGTTACACAAACTCTACTCGATATCGTCCTTCCTTGCAAATGATCACTCTTCTCATGAGCCCAAGAATTTAAGCGGTAAATTTCATACTCGACATCATCCCTTCTGGCGAATGATGAGCGTTGTCATGAGCCCAAGAATATAAGCGATAAACATATTGAACTCAATACTCTCCTTCCTTGCGAATGATGAGCGTTGTCATAAGCCCAAGGATGTAAGCCATAAACATATTGAACTCAATATTCTCCTTCCTTGCGAATGATGAGCGCGTTGTCATAAGCCCATGAATATAAACGGTAAACATATTGAATTCGATATTCTTCCGTGCGAATTTAGAATGGGCTCGAGAAAAGCCTCTCTTCCGGCTTTCGCTGTGACTGTACCGCGTGTTCCGCGCAGGCCTGGCGTTTTTCATCAATGAAGGAGTCCATCTGCAATCCTAACACGTGCAGTGCAGATGTTAAAGTCGTAACTAGTGTAAGTTTTTTACGTGATGGGTGTGTACTGTCTTGGTGCCCACTAAATCGACTGGACGTGTGACGGATGAGCGAGGTCGTTGCACGAAGTGGAAGCCTGCGTGTGGCCATTTGGCTCCCCTATGTAGAAGTCAGGCTATAATGCTGCGTAGCTGGTTGCTTGCAGTAATGTTCCTGGTGAATATGCTTCGTTTTTCGTTAGATATATTGCTGCCCACACTTCCTGCCCAAGGATGCAATGCAATGAATAAGTCACAGGACAGTGGGGTGCATTCGTAGTATCAATTCTCGGCAATTTCATTGAACGCTGTCATAATTTCTAAGCACAAAATACAGAATTCACATATTCATGGTTCCATATATAACGTAGGTTTTCCACTTGTCGCTGTAATCATATTATCATGCAATGAATTGATTGAACCCTTGATCCGCCCGCTTGTCTCTTAGGTCCGAAAATACAATTTCAGGCACGTTCGAAATTATCGTGTGAGCGACCCTTACGGAACCGTTGAGACGCGTGCAGACTGCGTCCATTCGCGTCAATGCCACAGTGGACGCCACACAGTTTACCTGCGTTTTCGTTGGATTTTGGCTAAATTCGAAAGCGTTAGCCACAGTGTCTAGCTTAAGTGATGAGTGGAAGGCGTCCAGAGTCAAAAAGATAAGTCATTGGGGCGAAGGACTTCAGTCGTTTTCACAAATTTTTCGCTTCCTCTGGACTCGGACATCAGTTGTACAGGTTCGCACTGTTTGAATCAGCGGGCGGTTGCTGCTCTAGTGACGCTGGAGTTCCAGAAGGTGTCGAATCGTGGGGCGGTCGTAAGTTTCGACTCCGAGAGTGCGCTGGCCGGCGTGACTGAAGCAGGCGTACCAGAGCCGTTGTTATTTTCGCCGCTGTTCGTCGGTGCTCTCGGTGGCCGGCGTACTCTCGACCTGTTCGCGGATCCACGGCTTCTTCTCGAGGCGTTGCCCATCCGCCTCAAGCCTGCGAAGTGTGCATTTGCGGATGTGACCCGCTTAGAGCGCAAGAATAAAGTTGGTCGAAACAAGCAACACCATATAATGCCGTGTCTGAACACAGTACATCTTAGACCACATGTACGAAATAGGGGGGGGGGGGGTGGAATTGATCGAGGTCTCGTTTCTTTTGTTAGACACAACCTAGTGAAACCAAGAGACATTGATGCCAAGGAAGGGATATGGGACAGTACTTGTATGTTTTACTGCAGTATAGTAGTTATGACATTGTTACGTTGTGGTTTTTTTGTTTTGCACAACGTGCAGGTTCTTTCTTTATTTGGAATGTCCGAGATGCCACCTCAAGACATTCCCCACAAGGACGAGACCGCTAGCAAACCACATTTAATTACAACACTAACACCAGAACACACGACACTAACAAAGACAGAAGAGTACCCTACAGGAATTACAGACTCTCCGACAGAGGCCAAGTCAGTAAGAACGAATAAACTACGTGCTTAGTTCCTAATCCCTTAGTCTGTAGCCTTCAGCTTGTCGCGGAGAGTAGAGAAGACGCGTGCCGGTCTCACCAAGGTTAGCGATGACGATGCCTTGGAGCGAAGTATGGAGCTGATGCCGCTGCCGTCGCCGTCGAATCAGAGCCGCTCGATGGCCCGCTGTATCGGCAGCCTCGTTGTTGAGGAGACGATGACGACCCGTCGGCTCCGAGAAGGGTTCCGGCCGGACAGCCTCGTTCGAGCTCGAGCCCGAAGCCCGACTGCTCAAACCTGTCCACGGGCACAGGAACGTCGGACCAGGAGCAGCACACGAGCGACGCCCTGCCAAGCACAGCAGCAGGTAGCCATGGTTACCCTCAGGTCACCGGTCGAAAGGGTTAGGGGTCTTGGCTCGGGTCCGAAACCCGACGGCCGAAACGCGTGACCCGTCTTCCTGGCTGCCTCCCAGCTACCCCTTCTTCCTCTTCTCTCTCCTCTCTCTCCGCGTGCTTCCGAACGATCGCTGTGGCTCTTTCTCATTGGCATTTCACTTCTTTATTCTTTTGGCTCTTCTGGGCCCGTGCAAGTTCCTTTTTCGTTGTCTTCGATTTGGTTCCACGGCGCGCACTTCAAACTCCGCGCAATTCACCAGGCACGCACTTTGAACTCCGCGCACTTCACCACAGACATAAATAGACACGAATCGAAGTGGCTGAAAAATGAAATTGCCGCAGTTACGAACCCAACCAACGACCTTCGGATTTCTGTGACAGTTCTGCGCGATTTCTGTTCCGCAGGGAGGGACCGAATCTACAACAAGCCGAAGGTTCTAGGTTCTCTCCCTATCTGCGGCAGGTCAATATTTCATCGATGTCGTAATCACTATACTACAGTTAGAACATGCAGGTAATGCCCCCTATATCTTCCTTAGCTTCATTGACTGCTGGTTTCATTACGTTGTGACTACATGTAAGCACATTCAGGATGAACCACGAACTAGCCCCCATGACAAGGCCTAGCTAACGAAGGTTAGTTGAGTGCTTGGCTCTTCCCCACTCCACATTAGGACATCTGTAGCAGCCATACGACTCCCTCTAGGTGGAATTATGAATGCCACTGCCTTTTAGAATACAAAGGTAGCTTTGTGCAGGATCGTTGGCAGAAATGTTTTTCGGGGGGGGGGGGCGGGTTCAACCACCCTTTATAAGTGCGTTGCATGTGTTGTGTGTGCGTGTATGTTTACGCATGCAAAATTGAAGAGTAGGGGGGGGGGTTGAACGCCCCTCTTGCTACGCCAGTGGCTTTCTGTAGGGTACATGGGAGGAGTACGTGATTCTCACCTGTCATGGTACCAGTAGTGTTGCTTCCACCGCGCCAATTTCGAGCAGACCCACGCCCTCTTCTGGAAGTTGCAGAGGGCCCGGGGCCGCTTCCCACGCTGGCGACTGATCGGCTGGAAGAAGCGCTGCCCGGTATGCCGTCACTCGTCAGGTCGATCACGGAGGATTCATTGTCGTTTAATGGTCGATACCTGCATACCGCGACACAAAAGAAACGGAAGCAGGTTCAAATTATACTTGCGGACAACTTTTCTTGGCATGTGCAAAGCGCGTGGATGAAGGCCCAATTCCCGGCATGGAGGAAGAAAAAAAAAAACAAAAAGAAGAGAGGAAACATTGATCAGTGGGGGAAAAAGAAAGAAAGAAAAGAAAGGAAAAGGAAAGGAAAAGAAAGAAAGAAAGAAAGAAAGATAGAAAGAAAGAAACGAAAGAAGGAAAGAAGAAAGAAAGAAAGAAGAAAGAAAGAAAGAAAGAAGAAAGAAGAAGAAAGAAAGAAAGAAAGAAAGAAAGAAAGAGAGAAAGAAAGAAAGAAAGAAAGAAAGAAAGAAAGAAAGAAAGGTAGTATATTAAACGCGCACACGACAAGCTTCGCTTGCCCTACTTTCTCAATAGGACACGGGCTCTTGAATTTTGTCTACGTCTCTTTTCGTTTTCACTTCAATGACTTATGTATATACGGAGGAAATGTAATTACGCCAAATGAAACCATTAGTTCAAACCACATGTTTGCTTCAGCAAAAATTTCAGTGCAGTTGGTTGAACGTGTGTGAAGTTATTAATATATCGTAAATGAAAAGCAACTCCTTGTTTTGAAGTATTTCAGGCAAGCAAGCATGTTTTAAAGCAAGAAAGCTTTCTGGCTGAACAAGTGGTCTTCGTCGAACAAGGTGTGAATTTTTTAACGCATTTTGTTGGGCTAGTTGGTACTGACTTTATGACTTTAGAATAACTTTATTAGTGAGGACCGTCGGTGCCCCTGCTGATACAACCGCTCACTGAGGAGACCAAACTTGCGAAACAATTTATACCTTGTGTTCGGAGCATGATAGTCTTAGTTGCTTAAGTGCCATTAAACCAAGCAAACAAACACAAACAAGCAAATTGGTACTGACCTAATGCATCCATCTTTTTTATGTGGCGAACACACACAACTACCGACTACACAGAACCACAAAGGACAATAGCTAGGCATCAGGGTAGATGTGTGTGCTCGCTAGCAATAAGCAAAAAACTTGGAGGCCACCACTGCCGAAGGGCATCTCGGAGGCCACGTAGCAAGAAGCGCGTGGTTGAGATCTGCTCCGCCAGATGCCGCAACGATCGCCGCTTCTCACAAGAAAACAGTAAGCTTTTTCAATGAACACACCGAAATAATCTCGATTAATTATACTGAGAGTTAATTGGCCCTTATTTTAAGTAAACTTATGCTCAATATTATATGTATCTAATAACTCTTAATTTGAACAAGAACAATCAATTGCCACCAATTTTGTTTTTTAGCCTCCTACTGAATATTCGGAAACCGGAAGTAAGAGATCGACGCCAAGTGTTTGGAAGAGTAACTAGTTTCTCGTACCACTATTAAATGGATGTTTGTTTTCTTTACTTAGTAAGCAACGGAGGACAAAAGACCGCCCGCATCGGGCTGAAGTGGGCGAGACTGTCACGCCGGGGAAGGAGAGGAGGCGGAGCTAGAGGGGGAAGAGGAGGCGGAAGCGGTATGCATGTCCCTCCGTGCAAGACAGGGCCGCCGCGGCCCCGACCCTGGAACTTGCGTCGCTCGTGAGCCAGCGCCCCCTGGAGGTTGGCGTTCTCGTCTTGCAGCGTTCGTAGCTCGTTCCTCAGGTTTGACCGCTTCTCGCTCAGCGAGTCGGCTACTGCTTCCATCTTAGATATCATGTTGCTCACCTGCGTGATTAGGCAATGAATTTTTTACTTACCATGACACCTTTAGGACCTTTAAGAATGTATTAGTGCTCGGGTGGTTTAACGAAACTAGAGCAGGACACAAGAAGTCCGGAGAGGCCCCGCTCAGACGACCGAAGCGCAGCTGCCGATGAGCTCCACGACTAAAGAAATAGTGTCGCTCATGCACTCGGCGATGTCTTCCGAAGGCGGGGTGACCGGCCGTCCGGCTCATGACGTCGGTCTAGAATACATGGCCACTGTTACACGCTTGTGCGCATCCGCCTTTGAGGAGAAAATGCCGCGGACTTCTAACGACTATAGAACTCCAAATACTCTACATGCGGAAAACGAAGTGCATAAGGCCACATAATGCTTAAAGATAAGCGCAGAACGCCTTTGAAATAGTGTTAAACACGAAAAGGCATTTGCCGTCACAGAAATAAAAGAACATAACTGTGGCGTATCAAGATCAGTCATTATGAAATACCTACCTGAGCAATTGCATATCGATAGACGGAAGTTCTTTTCAGTGATAACACACTAGTTTTTTTTTTTTTTAGAGATACTATTCAGAGATGGCAAATCCAAATTTCCGGTGATACCACAGTGCGTTAGTGGAAAAATCCGTAAACATGGGTTGTGCCGGAGCCAGCATTTTGACTACTGCCAGTTTTTTACATTGTGTCATTGTCATATAGGGGGTGAGTGCTGTTAATCCAGGCCCTCCACTTTCTTCTGCTCACGGCGTTTATGTTGTTCTTTTGTATAATTTCGTTTGCAGTGACGGCAAAACATGGTGTCTGGGCGGTAAAACTTGGTGCATTGTCGAAAAAACGTGGCGACGGTAAAATGTGTACCCTAAGACTGCTCAGCGGACCAAGAAGACACGTATTTAGCAACACCAACACAGGGAGAAATGAACACAGTAAAGGCATTCTGATAAGCGCAATCGAACCAACACATGACAGCCGCATCGATATGTGGTAGACACTGCTGAGTGCTTCGAGCGTGTGCTTTTGCATTGTTGTGTTCACTTTTCTTTCCATTGTCACCTTTCAACTGCCCTTAATTTACCATATTTCATTGAAATAAAGACCTCTTCGAACACTGTAATACAGCAGTAATGCTCAGAAGAGAATATTGGGCGAGTTGGCATGGAAGAGTGACAGGCAGTCGAACTGTTGTAACAATACGTTTCTGGTGATTTTTTAACAGCGGAGGCGTTGTAGGGCTCGGCCTGACGACAGACGAATGTCGCATGGCATGTCACGCTCCAGTTCCCAGGTACAACCATAGATGGAGTAATCACCTCGGTCGCGGACGAAGTGGCACAGTGAAACTGGGAATACATTCTTACATAAAATATTGCAGCGCTACATCGCACGAGTACAGGACAGAGAAGTACATGACAGGACGGGCGCTGTTTTAAGTACGGATGTATCGCCAACTAGCCCCGTAATCTGTTTTGTTAAGTGAAAGTGGGAAGCACGGCTCGAGCGTGAATAGGGCCTAAAGTCACCGTAGCTGGAGCGGGTGTGGCAGGGGCCGCCACACGTCCGTTCCCGTGCACTTTCTACTCTACAACTAACGTAATAACAGAGAGCGACACCAAAATCACAAGGAAAACAAAGGAGAACCGCACATCCGCTGTTTCTATAGGCTTCACACTGTGTGCAACTGGGATAATTTTTTTTTGCTTGTTTGTACCTGCTTTTTTGTCAATTACGTAAGACATTTCGAACTATAAAAGGCTATAACATTCCGATTGAGTATTCATTTCTCAGTAGGGCGCTGTTTTGTCTTGTAGGGCGTCTTTCCTTTGTGTTAAAGTTCGCGCCCCTTATTGGTCAAGCAGGATTGACTTCTGCCTAACTTTTTTCAGACTATTTGTGTTACTGCTTCGCTCGCTGGCTATAACGTGCACTCGCCTGAAGCAGTGCCATCTTGAGCTCCCGGTATTCTTCGGGCGGCACAGAGTCCAGCGTGTCCTCAGTGGCCACGAGACCCTCCCTTAGCAAAGACAGGTGTTCCTGGAACTCTGCCAGCGAAGAGCTCGATTTTACCGGTGTCGCCAGGGCCCTCTGGCTACCGCTGCTGGGCACTGTGGAGGTGGCTGTGTCCGTACATTTGCTTGTTGCAGCCGTACCTTGAGCGGGTGCTACCACAACCGTTGGCGGCTGCGCTGGTTGCGGTGACGTTTCCGCTGCTGACGTTGCTTCTGTGGCACCATCCCGTTGTTCTGAGCTACTCATGGTCCTGAAGATTACGTTGTCTGGGTCGAATTTTGTGCCGGATGCCTCACTGTCTTCCTATTCTTTCCCCGGGCAGTGCCACTTACCCACTACAAAGAAATTATGAGCATATGTAGATGTACGGCGTAAAAGTTGCTCGCAGGAGGATTTGTTGTCTTTATAGTGTCTCAAAGATCGTTAAAATATAAGGTATGCAATTTCACTTAGAAATGTAGTTGATAGCAAACAAAATTTTAAAGTAGTTAGATAAAAGGAGTTGATGTTTTCCATCAAACATAGCCCATGCTGACTTTTAAAATACGCCGTCAATGTTGTCGTCATCGCACAGTTTTACCACTTCTTTCTTCGCAGGCACTGCGAATGAGCTCGACTTATGAGAACCCAACACTTCTTGAATCGGTTAGTTATCTTGTAGATCATAATTAACCGATTTAGCATAACCTATGATTTAAACATAAGTGATTGTAAAGGCTATATATAAGCCTTTGATATATATGTTTTTATGGTGGCAGACCGATGAGCGGTACTAGTGGTTCGGAAAAGATAAAGCAGTGGACAAGCGATGGTAAGCAGTGGTCATGTGGCTGTCAATCAAAGGTCGAGCAGGAATGGTGAGTAGGGGACAACGGAGATAAGCGAGTGCCATAACGTTGCATATACATTAACAATTTTCCAGCAGGGAGGTTCTGCTAATACTTTTGTGCTTATTGAGGAAATTACTGTGAGGAAATACTTAGTAAGAGGAAATGTAGCAATAAATGTGCAACATTTATTATTTCAATACACGTTGTAGCGTATACTCAGCTAGGAGAATTAGCTCATAACGTGCGAACCCTGAGTGGCATCAAAATTAAGTGGACCAAATATATGTATTGGTGAACTTCGAAACCGCGTAATAGTTTATATTTACCGATTTCATTTGATCTACAGTCGCAGTTAAAGCTGCATTCTGTGCGCAGATGTTATTCTGGATCTGTTATTTATTCAGCCTTAATAAATGTGCGCTCAATTACAGCACTTTGTGCGTTCAGATGTCATTGTCATGTGGCGTAGTATTTTATTACGTACGATAGCCGTGCGCAAGATGTTGGAGTTCGCGTATAAGCGTTGGTGCCAGCTTGATTTTATTAAGTCATATCCGTTGTGGTAATTTTAGTAAGGCTGGTTAATGTACATTTCTTCTCACTACAGTCAGTTATTTCCATGTACTTGTTCGATGAATTATAGTACTGGTAATTATTCTCCCATCTTTCTTCGCGCTCAATGACCGTGATGAGGCATTCGTGCTATTTACACTTTCTCACTAATTGAAATTATGATCACCTGTCTTCCATTTACAACCCTACATCACTACACATCTCACCGTCATGTTTTGTACCATATATAAGATTTACGCTTCAATATAGCGCGCCATTTTTAGGCTTCTTTACAGCTATATTACACTCTAACATGTAAGTCAATGGTCACCGCTAACACCCCATAAAATAACGTGGGGCTGTTCCGCGCAGCCTGACCTTTGCACCACAACAATTCACTAATCACCATCATCCCATCTTGCTTCAATTAATAGACTGATTTGTCATCGTCTTTGTACCGCGACCCGTTTCGCGAATGATGCCTCCTAGAGGGTTGCATCGATTCATGGAGGACCACAACGAACCGCCACGAGCTGGCGCGAGCCACTATCCAGTGCGCGCTGATGGAATCGTCACCGCTTCCTTTGAGGTCGCTGGCCCGCCTCCGTATACCAGCAATGAGCACTGCGGAGGCTCCGGCGATGGACAAGCCGTGCACCAGCCAGTTGCCGCTGCGCATGAGGCCCGTGGCGAAGGCGCCGCCGACAGCGCTGGCGGCGTTTCAGGAACACGTGCTTGTGCTCAGGCAGCACCTGGTAGGGGCCGAGCAGTCGCTGGACACCACCGATCCCGAGGAATTCCGGTTGCTCAAGAAGGCACTAATACAAGTGAGTTCAACTTTGCGGTATGCCTAATGGGCAGTGGTGTTGAACGCCACGTTTTGGATATTTCGCTTGGACGTGTTGCTAGGCTCGCTGGTTCATACTTGCAGAGTTCACAAGCGCACAACATTCGACCATTGAGTTTCCTACAATACTTAGTAGAGGGAACAGTGACACTGCGATGGTTCATCCACATTGAGATTTATGGGAAGTACATTGAACACCACATAGAAGATACGGCGCTCTTTGGCAACCCATGGCCCTTGCGCCACGAAACCCCACTAATCATCAAGTGCATTGATTTGCCTAGTCTTCGTTCTCACGGCTTCGAATGCACTTGTGGCTTTGTTTATTGTTGTGTTTTGGCTTTTGTTTCGCATAAAAGAATAGCTTGTTGTGAACGCGATTTTAAATGTTCAGCCAAAAGGGTCAAGGTGGTGAAGCGAGACTGCTGAACTTTTACTGAACTTCATCATGTGACGAAGCTGCTGCAGGTCGCTCGAAGCCACACGGACCGAACAGAACGAACCTTAGGCAAATCCATGTACTAACCATCATTCCCAGGCTGGTTAAAGCGTCATACGTTGCAGTTGCCATAGACTCTAGTGCCAGTTTTCACTCTAGACTACCAGTATTAAACTATATGCTTAGAACAGCCCGGTAGAGAAGACACAAGACCATCGCTTCTCCTGTCCTAATTTGCACGATTTTGAAATATTCAAGATTATGTGGAATAGCTACCATGCGAAGACCTCTACTACTGACAACTGAACGTTACTGGGGGGTAACTCATAGGATCCGAACCTACTACATTTTTATGGGTAGTAGAGAACGCAACAGATGCTCGAGAGGCTTCCGCGTCGAAGCGAATTCGCGACCGCAGTATCAGTCACATTATGCTGTTGATATCAACCCATTGCAGAGATTTGACTTTACACTCATTGCGAGCATCTCGGCATCATGGTTGCGCTGCTCCTGCTTTTTACTCTATACTTTCACACAACCGCTTCTGTAGCAGCAACTACCGTACCTCTAATTGCACTACAAGACAACACGCAGAAGCTGCTCGACGCGGTCGGCGCCTACGGTGCGATCTCGCAGTGAAGTTGGTGAAGTTCTGCTCTCATGCTGCAGGAACAAACGCAGAAAACGTCTCGCTCAGTGAATCTGAACTTCTAGCTCAGCCGAGGCCATGCCAGCGTCTCTGAGCTGCGTCAGCGCCGCAGAAAATGGTTTACACAGTGCCCGCGAGATGGCGCAACGTTCTCGCCAATGATAGGGAGCCCTAGCCAATGAGTTCGCGCCAGCGTATCTCCAGCGTGTGAGCGTGTTGATATACATGCTTCGTTTCACGCGCCTCGCGTATCGCCGCAACGCAGGCAATGGAGCTTCAGCGAAACACTAGTGCGGTGCTTTTACGGAAACGAAAAGCGGCTTAAGGTCAGCGTTTCGTGTTTTCTTGGGGAACTTAAACGCAGAAATTTGGTCTGTCTGTCTATCTGTCTGCCACACGATTCAGCCACCCGGCCAAAGTTTAAGCACTTGCTGAACGCCCAGCCATCTTGAACTGATAGCTGCGTTCATACTTGTGAACATTGTCGATCAAAAAGCAAATATTACGCATATCTGAGGCGCAACATCAATACGTAAGTATTAGGTGGCATGTTCCTTTACTAGAAAATACATAGATACGTAATTCTAAGGACCCTAGAGTTTCTCAGACTGCGCTTGACTAGCGCAGAAACGACGTGCAGAAAAAAACGGCCGGCAGAAGACTATCGTCTTTCGACGACATTTACAGCGAAGCACGCAGATATGCGGCCAATGTTTAATATGTGTCAGCGTCTCATCTATCTCGAGTTCTGGCGCAGCTGAAACACTTAATTACGGATCAACCCAACACGCTGTATTCTTGCAGGTGAGCAAGATGATCTCCCAGATGGAAGCCGTCGCTGACGTGCTCGAGCAAAAGCGAGTCAACTTGAGGAACGAGGTGTGCACCTTGCAAGACGAGAACGCTCAGCTTCAGAAGGCATTGTTGCGCGAGCGCCGCAAGGCGCTGAACAAGAGCGCAAATAATTCGCCGCTTCGAGGCCAGCGGAAGGTGTCGTCTCCGCCACCCCTTTTCCCTCTTGATAGCAACGTCGACTACGACTCGCTGCGACAGTTCCTGTTCACGCCGACGCTTCTCAGGTAAGGATAAGTTTAACAAAATCTTGGAGGTGCAGTAGTTCGTGAGGTCATGGCGCTGTTTGGCCGCGCTCTGCCCTTGCGCCATTAAAAACTAGATATTGGCACACACGCTCCTTTCTTTCTCTGCTTGATGTTAACGCCCCCTTACACGCGTTACTACTGCCTTGCGCAAACCGCGCTAGAATGTCTGAGAACGTTCCAGATCACTTTGGGGTGATTTGCAGATATGTGAACAGCCGAGTCTTTTCTGGAACTAACGCAGCCACCAGCGATAAGGCTGGAATGTTCGATGTTGCATGTATAAATGGCCGACGCGCCTTAGCGCTGAGCAGTTTTATCGACGGCCGACGCTCCGTTCGCCGCTATCAGTGTACAGTGTCAAGTGCTGTAGTTTGACTTTCCTTTTCCCGGCCACAAGTTCGGCCAAATAAAGAGTTTCATCTTGGACACGCCGACTGCTGCCTTCGTCGACGTCACGACCACGTGACAATATCGTCATCATCAGTAATCTGTGAGCGCGTTTTAGTGGCAAGAGCAACGAGGGACGCTCTTGTTGCTCTTCCAAGCACTTCCTGTCGAGCACTTCCGGTTTTCCGAATATTCACAAGTGTTTTAAAAACTAGGACTAATAGAAAATGCATGGTTCTGATTTAAGAACTATATTGAATAGATGCGATATCGGAGCACAAGTTTAAGTTAACTGTCAGGATAATTAATGAAGCCTAATTCAATTGGTCCACTCGAACAGCGGATGGTTTTCTTGTGAGCAGCTGAAATCGTTTTTACACCTTGCGGAGTAGATCTCAGCCAAGAGCTTCTTTCTACGCGGCTTCTAGGATCCGCTTCGGCTGTGCGACGAAATACAAAAGTTAACCTAAAGAATACACCGAAAACTTAGTCGTGCGATTGCTACTAAGAGATACCTAAGTCAAGGAATAGGGACGCCTCCTATTTTTCAAACGAATGTGGCATGTAGCGACAAAAAAATCAGAATCGTGTCTTAAGCTAATTGACCGTTTAGGTAGGAGGAAATTAGAAGAGAGCCGCGATACCGTGAGAACAGGAAAACACACGACAGAAGGAGCGTCACCAAATACTATTGGACGCACGCCACGACAGCGTGAAGATCTGTGAAACAAACTGAAACAAACTAAGAAGCATAGTCGAGAAGAGAACGTCGCTATTTATAAAAAATAGCATAATTGACAGAAAAAAAAAAACTTCTTTAGCCTATGCTTTATTAGGCTTTCCTTTTTAGGTTCTCATGTTATAGCTCCATTTACATTGAACCATCTCCGCAGTGCTTGTCATATGTCCTTTTTGGGCACGCATTCTGTTACTTCAATAGGCGCGAAAGGCCAACGGCCCGCGCACTTAAGGCGAAAGTCAAAGAACCCCAGGTGGCCGAAATTTCCGGAGGCCTCCATTACGGCATGCCTCATAATGATATCGGAGTTTTTCAAGTGAAATTTCAGCAAATAATAATAATAATAATAATAATAATAATAATAATATTATTATTATTATTATTATTATTATTATTATTATTATTATTATTATTATTATTATTATTATTATTATTATTATTATTGCTGTGCTTCCCATCCTTAGTATCCATTCCATTGCTTTACTTCATTGCAAACGCTGTTCCAGCAACTCCAGGAACTTTGATGTTCTCCTATATTAAATTCCCGCAGAGCCTAGAGGCATGGATATTTAGATTTATTCCAACGCGCTACAGATTCCCACCACCGGAAGAGAACGATTCACTGGTAGATTTCCTGTTTGACGGCCCGGACAGCAGCGCCTCTACGTCTAAAGTCAGCACTGTCTTCGGTGCCAGTCCTGGACCCTCTGGAAGGGCCAGAAGAGGGCGCGGAGTTTCGCCGACAGGCCGCAGTTCCAGCAGCATGACAGGTAAGGCATATAATCCTGAGCAGCGCTAATTGTATTCTTAAAAGCTCGCCATCGTAGGCAGTTCTACGGTCTAGCTCCTATCCTAATCCAAGGAACAGCTGTTGAGATAGGTTTGCGAGAAGCTTACCCTACGAGGCGACCGGTAAGGGACGCGACGTTTTCCACTGCCGCAGCGAACAAAGACGCTACGGCCGGGTTCGTCGACGTTCCGACAGTGCGCATAAAAGGCACTCGAGTCAGGTTGTCAACAAACACGGGTTTATTAACGCAAGATGCAGCACCGTGCGACTGTCACGGGCTTGAAGGCCGTATAGGGAAATCCCGCAAGACCGGTCGAGTACGCTTGCCAGCGGCGCTACGACTGTCACACAAAGGGCAGCAGTTGAGCGCACGGTCGAGATGCAGCCTGCAAGAGCAGCGCGTCAACCTCTCGTGCAGGCCTGAGAACATGTGACGCGGCGAGCCAGCGCCAGACAGAAGCGAGCTCATGGGAGAGGGGCTTGTCACTGGCGGCCTATGAGGACAGGCGAAGCGCAGTCACATGGGCTAGCGTGATGTGCGGCGGAGCATTGTCCAGACATGTGCGAATGCTTTCCCGCGCTCCGGGAAGCCGACGCATGGCTCGCAACCGACAAAGAGGCCTGGCGCCACAGCCATGGTCGCCCTAATGCGCTCGAGCCGCGCGGGGCCACCACACGCACTAGCTGGGGAACGAGGCGCCAAAGGGGAGGGCGCTCTCGATTCCCACACAGCATAGTGCTGAAGAAACGACAGCTGAACCGACGTGGTGGATACGGCGTTGCGTTCTTTGGAACCAGGTTGTGGGTTTGATCTCCGGCCTTATACCTAAACTTAGGTGCACGTTGATGAACACCAGGTGGTAATATATATTGTGGAGTTCCTTCCCCCACTCTAAGCCAGGCTTTATCGTCACATCTTGGCTTTAGCACGTTAAATGGGACGACGGTGACCAAGTGGTTGGTTCCGTGGTCAAGTGACAGTTGTTCCGTGTTCCGCTATGCCACTCCAAGTTAGATAAAATAATTATAAAACTTTGTGCTGTAACCATTGATGAAAACAGTGAATATAAAACTGTTTTCCAGTGTATCTACAAAGCGCTCATTTCTTTAGGCGGTATTTGTTCTTTCATTCCCAAAATTTACCGAGCTCAGAGACGGGTAACAAAATTACCACAACGGTGCAGTGTACAGTGAGTGAGTGAGTGAGTGAGTGAGTGAGTGAGTGAGTGAGTGAGTGAGTGAGTGAGTGAGTGAGTGAGTGAGTGAGTGAGTGAGTGAGTGAGTGAGTGAGTGAGGAAACAACTGAGCGAGTGAGTGATTGAGTGGCTGAATGTGTGAGGGAGTGGCTCAGTGAGTGAGTCAGTGAGTGAGTCAGTGAGTGAATGAGGGTGTGAGGGAGTGGCTGATTGTGTGATCGTGTGGCTGAGTCAGTGAATTAGTGATTGAGTCAAGGAGGGAGGGAGTGAGCGAGTGGCTGACTAAGTGGGGGAGTGGCTGAGCGAGTAAATCAGTGAGTGATTGATTTTCTTCTACACAAAATGCAGGTGGAAAGCATTCTGGCAATGCTAAACGAGGTCGTGGCGCCGTGGCTGCGCGGGCCAGGCCCCGACCCACCTTGCGTACCGTCACCGGAGGAGTCGAGAGGGGTGGCACGAGCTTCAGTTCGTCACCCGGGCCTGCGTTGCCCGACGTCATGCTCCTGGGAGGCTCGGCGCCGATAGCGACGCCCGTCACGCCGCCGCCGATGCTTCCAACACTGGAGCAGAACGAGATCGACGATCTCGCCCAGAAGCTGCGGAATCGCAACAATAGGTTCGCGGGCAAGAAAGACGAGACGTTCACCATTATTGAATGGAACGCTTCCCTCGACTAAGCAGCCATGGGCTTTTTACTTAATCAATTGGAAAAGAATAAAATTCCCGTCTGCTAGGAGACAATGCATTGAAATGCGTAGTTTATTTTTATTTGTTTGCAGGTCCTGCAGGCCATTCCCATGTTGATGCACGAGTTTATACAAATTGAAGCAAGAGAAATAAAATTAAGTGCATTGAATTGCTTGGTACAGTTATATAAGGATAACCCATACATAAGTGGAAAGCGTTCGAAAGACATTACCACCGCTATACGGAAATTTGTTAATACACAAAAATATCATACGAATCAATGTGTATTACAATGTTGCACTCGAACTTCAAGAACAAGTGTTATAGGTTGAGAATAAATAAGATTCTGTGCTATTCAAATTTTGGTAGCTTAGCCCTTTTCCTTAAGTTGGTTACGCTAGAGTGGCGTGAGTAAACAGGATAAATGAAACGTACAGCCAGACGTTGAGTCAATGGTAAATATTCCGCAGATATATGCCTGGTTGGGGTAACAAACCTGAGGAAAAGAGAACTCCAAACAAGATTTATTTTAAAATGCCCGATGGTTCGAAGCCTGGCCGGATTCTTCAGGGGTGAGAAGGTCCGAAATGTAGAGCGATATACGCCTGCTTGCCGTGAGTGCGAGGTTTGCCGAGACGTTTCGTAAGCCTTGGCAGTAGAGGGAGGGCAGTGTCCCCGTGGTACGGTTCATGTTTCCTGCTGTCTGTTGTCCGTCCACCACCATGAGCAGTTTCATCCCTCGGCCCAAAGATGGCGCACCTGCAGGAAAAGCTCAAAGCATTGTATACAAGATTACGTGCGCCGAGTGGCCCGCCTCGTACGTTGGGAAAACCAAGAACTTTCAGGAAAGAGTTCGACCACACAGGAACTATCTCTGTCAATTAAACAGTGAACAGAGTGCAGTGGCAGAGCAATGCGAGCAGTAGGGAAAAAAAGGTTTATATCACCCCTGAAGGAGAAGCCGGTGAGACTTCAAAATGTGGGGTATTTTAAAGTAAATCTTGCCTTTCTTGAGTTTCCTTTTTTCCTCAAAGCTAAATTTTGTACTTTACAATCAAGTACTGCTTGCAACGGCTCCAAATCACGTGCGCGTATTCCACCTTTGGTCGCGCTAGTGTTCTGTATGCATTTAGTTTCGAGAGTCATCTAAAATGTCCACAAAGTGGCACAAGAAAGACAACAATCTGGGGGAATCTAAACGCGATAAAATTTGTTCGTGGATGAAAGTTAAAGAGGCATCTTTCGCGAACTGCGAAGTAAATTGTGAATCCTTGAAGATGGCAGTCTTCGTGAAACGAAAGCCAAATCAAAGGCGCACAAATAACTCGCACAAGTTGTATCCGAACCCACAACTTCGTCACAATGGTGATCTGCCAGTTCCGATACGCTGACAGCCACCACACTTGATAACTTTCTTGAGTATTTGTGCGTGTAATGTGCAGTTTTCGGTACGAGAACTTCGCCGAGGTGGTTGCGCTTTAGATTTGACAAGCCAATACACCAAATATACCACGTCTTTATGACGCTGTGGCATCTACCATTTCCACAGGCGGTCATTTTCCTTTTCATTTCCCTTTTAAATTTTAGCGAGAAAACTGTGTTCGCCCGTCCCTCTGTTATATCAGACAAATTTCTATAATGAAATCATCGAATGAAACCAAATAGGTTTCTTGGTGGTGCTGCATTTTGAATCTAGGGCCACAGGCTCAAGAGGCGGGTGTCGTGCACTGGGCTTATAAAGAGGTTTATTAGCGGCGACGATATTTGACGATACAGCGACAGTCAAGGCGGGGCCGACTCTCAGCGCGAGCTGCGTTCTCTTCGAGCCGAAGAGGGCGACCCACTAGAAGGTGTTCGAGAGGACGACCCATTATCAAGTTCGAACGCTTCGCTACAATTACCCCCGGGTAGGAAAAGGGAGCCACCTGGCGACCTAGCAACTAGTCACTATGAGGGGGTCGTGGTAGGGCTTCAGGCGCTCCACGTTGACAATGTCGCGCCCTCGACGGCGCATGTCCGAAGACGGTTCTATGGGTTCGATGAGGTAGTTGACCGGGGATGTGCATTCGACGACACGGTAGGGGCCTTCGTATTTGGGCAGTAGTTTGGAAGAGAGGCCAGTTGCAGTGGTAGGGACAGAGAGCCAAACGAGCGCTCCAGGGAGGAACGTGGGCGCAGAAGTGGTGTTGTCACCGCGAATGCTCTTCTGCCGCTGTTGGTTATGCGTAGTGAAGGTCTTGGAGAGCTCACGACACTCCTCAGCAAGTCTGGCTGTGGCAGAAATAGGCGCACATTCAGAGCGATCCGGCTTGTAGGGAAGTATCGTGTCCATGGTGTGCGACGGGTGCCTTCCGTACAGTAAGAAGAAGGGTGAAAAACCAGTAGTGCTCTGAGGGGCGGTGTTATAGGCGTAGGTGACGAAGGGCAGAATGGCATCCCAATTGGTGTGATCGGCGGCGACGTACATCGAGAGCATGTCGCCGAGCGTGCGGTTAAAGCGTTCGGTTAGGCCATTCGTCTGCGGGTGGTAAGCAGTAGTTTTGCGGTGAACAGCATGGCACTCTTTGAGAATGCCTTCCACGACTTCCGACAAGAAGACACGGCCTCGGTCGCTGAGAAGCTCTTGGGGTGGTCCGTGACGCAGTATGAATCGGTGTAGTAGGAAAGAGGCAACATCGCGCGCTGTAGCCGCTGGGAGGGCGGCGGTTTCGGCGTATCGCGTTAGATGGTCAACAGCGACGATGGCCCAGCGGTTACCAGCCGAAGTCAGAGGAAGTGGTCCGTACAAATCGATGCCCACGCGCCCAAACGGACGGTTAGGGCAAGGTAATGGTTGTAGACCTGGTGGCGACACGTGCGTTGCAGGTTTTCGGCGTTGGCAATCGAGGCAGGAGCGAACGAACTTCTGCACGTAGCGGTACATCCCTCGCCAGAAGTATCGTTGTCGAATGCGGTGGTAAGTTTTGGATACCCCAGAGTGCGCGCATTGCGGGTCAGAGTGGAAGGCCTCGCATATTTCAGAACGCAGACTGCGGGGTATCACTAGTAGCCACTGGCGGCCGTCGGCGTCGTAATTGCGTCGGTGCAGTAGGTCGTCGCGAACGGCGAAATGGTGGGCTTGACGACGCAACGCGCGAGTGGATGGTGTTGCGGACGGATCAGTGAGCAAGTCGATCAGCGAGGTGATCCATTTATCCTTGCGCTGTTCGGTAGCGATGGTGTGAACGTCGATTGAAGCAACAGCTATGTGAGATACTGAGCAAGGGGCATTGTCGTCAGGCAAGGGAGAGCGCGAGAGGGCGTCGGCATCAGCATGCTGGCGTCCGTTGCGGTACAGCACTCGGATGTCGTAGTCTTGCAGGCGAAGTGCCCAGCGGGCGAGACGGCCTGAGGGATCCTTCAGTGACGACAGCCAGCATAGTGCATGATGGTCGGTGACGACATCAAATGGGTGGCCATACAAATAAGGTCGAAACTTTGTAAGGGCCCAGATGATCGCCAGGCACTCTTTTTCCGTGACCGTGTAATTGGTCTCGGCTCTGGTAAGCGTACGGCTTGCGTATGCCACGACATATTCGGGGAACCCTGGTTTGCGCTGCGCAAGGACAGCGCCGAGGCCTACACCGCTGGCATCCGTGTGTACCTCCGTTGGGGCCGTAGGATCGTAGTGGCGTAGTATGGGAGGAGACGTCAACAAACGACGGAGCTTTGCGAACGCGTCGTCACACTCGGACGACCACGACTTTAGGGGTCCGTTACCTCCAAGGAGCTTCGTCAGCGGTGATATGATGGTGGCAAAGTTTCGTATGAAGCGTCGAAAGTACGAACACAGTCCTACGAAACTGCGCAGTTCTTTGACGGACGTAGGTTTGGGAAATTCGGCCACGGCCCGAAGCTTGGTCGGATCGGGAAGGATTCCGTCCTTGGACACGACGTAGCCGAGGATTGTCAGCTGCCGTGCTGCAAATCGGCACTTCTTCAGATTCAGTTGGAGGCCGGCGTTGCGCAAACGCGTCAAAACATGCCGCAGACGTTGGAGATGCGTGGAGAAGTCCGGAGCGAAAACCACGACGTCGTCAAGGTAACACAAGCACGTGTGCCATTTCAAGTTGCGCAGAACGGTGTCCATCATGCGCTCGAAGGTGGCGGGCGCATTACACAGACCAAACGGCATGACGTTGAACTCGTACAAGCCGTCGGGCGTGACAAAGGCTGTCTTCGGTCGAGCGTCATCCGCCATGGGCACTTGCCAGTACCCCGAGCGCAGATCAAGAGATGAAAAGAATTCGGCTCCTTGCAGGCTGTCAATCGCGTCGTCGATTCGCGGCAGCGGATAAACATCCTTGCGAGTGATCTTGTTGAGCCGTCGGTAGTCCACACAGAACCGCACGGAACCGTCCTTCTTCGCAACGAGAACAACGGGAGACGCCCATGGGCTGTCCGAGGGCCGAATAACGTCGCGTCGAAGCATATCGTCGACTTGCTCATTAATGACCCGACGTTCTGCGGGAGACACGCGATATGGACGTTGCCGCAGTGGTGGTTGGGCGCCAGTGTCGATGCGATGCGTAACAACGGAAGTGCGGCCAAGAGAAGTTTGCCCGATATCGAAAGAAGAACGAAATTCTTCCAGCAGGCAGAGAAGTTGGGAACGCTGGACCGATGTGAGGTTGTCAGCAATGGAGGACCTAAACACATCAGCAGGTGACGAATCGGACGTGGAAACAGCACTGAGCGTACGGGAACTGGGACAGTGCGTGTCGTCGGGTGTGTCCATAACTTGTGCGTCTTCGAGGGGTTCCACTCTGCCGAGACATTCCCCTCGCACCAACGTAACAATGAACGGGGATGGGTTGGTCACAAAAACATCCGTGTCGCCCTGGGTGATTTCCACGGTCGCAAATGGCACCAGCAAGCCTTTCCTAGTGAAAACGCGGTCACATGGAGAAAGGAGTGCGACGGCGTCGCAGAGACCGGTGCAATAGACTGACACAGCCGTTGACGAATTTGCAGGAACTGTGATGTCGTCTTTGACGAATACCTTGGTCGCAGCCGATGAACTGTCTGGCGGCGTCAAATCTGAGAATGGTGAGAGCTCTATTTCGGCTGGTGCGCAATGAATGACGGCGTCGTGGCGGGCGAGAAAATCCCATCCCAGGATGACGTCGTGAGAGCATGAAGAAATTATAATGAATTCGACGGCGTACAGAGCGTCCTGAATGAGGACGCGGGCGGTGCATACCGCCGTCGGGTGAATACTTTGGGCGCTGGCTGTACGGAGGGAGAGCCCGGAAAGTGGCGTCGTCACTTTTCGTAGCAGGCGGCTTAGTTTAGCGTCCATAACGGATACGGCGGCTCCAGTATCGATAAGGGCAGAGGCGCGAACACCGTCCACAAAAACGTCTATCACGTTCGATGGGCTTCGCTGAGGGCTTTCGCAGTTCGATAGCGTCGCAGCCCTTGCCTCGTGGACTGCGACGACTAGTTTTCCTGATCGCGTGGGACCGGACGTGGCCGCATCGGTGACAGCGAGCGGCGTCGTGGTGACTGTGAACGGCGGGTAGATACAGCTGGGCGAGGCGTCGGCGACGGAGGCGTAGGTGGGTCGTAATATGGGCGGTTCGACTGGCCGGTGGCAGGCGACACGTCTCTAGGCGGCTGCACGCGGTTGCAATAGCGCGCCACGTGGCCGGCGTAACCACATGCGAAACATATGGGGCGATTGTCAGGTGTGCGCCATCGGTTCGCTGGGGCAGGGCCCGCCCATGGTGCAGGACGGGATTGACGGGGCGGCAACTGATAGGACTGCATGGTGGGCTGCAGTCGTGGCCTGTGCGTGACGTCGGCGTAGGTTACCGGTACATCCGCTTCGAAAGAGTGAGGTCGAGCGGAGGACTCGGCGTAAATGTGTGGTGCAGCCGTAGCGATTGGTGGGGGCGTTCTTGCGACAACTTGGGCGTAGCTCAAAGGTGCAGGAGCCGGATGGTGCTGGTGGTACTCGGGCATGACCTCCGCAATTTCCTGCTCGATTGCTCGACGGAGGGGAGGCAGAAGGGTGGGCGACGGCTGTTGAGCGTACCGAGGGCTACGGGGTACGGGGATCGGGGATCCCCGTACCCCTCGGGGATCCCCCCGAGGGGTACGGGGATCGATACCCCGCACCTCCACCAAATTATAAAGAGGTTTATTAGCGGCGACGATATTTGACGATACAGCGACAGTCAAGGCGGGGCCGACTCTCAGCGCGAGCTGCGTTCTCTTCGAGCCGAAGAGGGCGACCCACTAGAAGGTGTTCGAGAGGACGACCCATTATCAAGTTCGAACGCTTCGCTACAGGCTGAACATTCACGCTTGCAGGATGTCATTATACATGAACCTGTGGCGCAGCAGCCAGGGGTGCGCTTTGAAGGGTCCAAGCCATCTCCCCCCCCCCCCTCCCCTCAGATCTTTGCATTTTTTATGTGTACATGTGATGGTTCACGAGTGAATGTGGGTGACAAAGAGGAGGAAGATGAAGACAACTAGAACAAACTATTCTATAACCTCCTTTATTCTAAAGTTCTATAATATTTTGTAAAACCACTCAATTATTGGCCAATCTCCCAGTGTAAATGTGAGCCGCGGCTATAGGTGAACAAGAACAAGAATAAACTGGTTTTGTGCCACGGTTCCAAGCGTCTACTCTACTGTACTCTGTACTAGTGTTGTGGCTGACACCATGTCTCCTTTGTCACATGTATATATATATATATATATATATACGCCCTGGCGTTTACATGCACGAGCGCGCATTAAAGGGGGTACATAATTTAGCGGAAACGTATTAGTGGCGGAAACATATTACACGCCTAAGAGGCACACGACTTCAGCAACCATTACTGTTTTGCCGCCATCGTGCCAGCTGTCGTATCAGCTCTGACTGGAATGGACCGCTATGCAATCTTTGCATTACATTGAGAAGGAACGCCTTCCTTACACGCACAAACACACACACACATCTATTTCCAATCTTCGCTATACAACCGTACCGGCACTCCGGTCTTGTTGAGGCCTCACAGCCATAGGTAATCGACTCGGATTGCATTCGACTGCCTTCCGGTTCCGAGGCAAAAGGAACGAGGAATATTGCCGTATTGCCGAAGCCAGCGTTTCAACGTGGAGGCTTGTCTTTAACTCCATCTATCCAAAGCGTTGGCTCCAGCAACTTTCCTCTCTGAACGAATTCTCATATCTTCATGGAAGTGGCGTCTGGTGATACCTCTGTGCACACCTTCTACTTCCATACCGGGGGCGCTATTCTAGACACTGTCACATTCTGCCATTGGTCAAGTCTGATTGTCCCGAAGGGCTGCTACGGCTTCTGCGACTGGCCTAAAGGGACCGACAACTGATTTTTCTCGACCCATTTTTTTGCGGCGCGACAGGAAGCTCACCCTTCGCAGTGTTTGTAGCTGCAGTTGTTAATCGCAAAAGCACGTAGTTATTTTACAAGAACTATTTTTTGATCTGAAAGGCTCCAAACACGGAGGTACCTTTCCTCCAGCAACGCTGAGAATTGATAGCGATGCCGCCAGCCCTTCTCGCGATTTGTGAAAGCTATGGTTGTTCTGCGTTCGCAGGAGTTCCTGTAACTATGCTTAACTACCTTTATTTATAGCTTTTCAACTGTTTTTGAAAACAAAAAGCTGTTACAATGACATGATGTGGCATTATACACCTTTCCTGCATCTGTACCGCATTGTGTGCGCATGCGTCCAAGGTTGCCTGCGCCTGCGTCATGGGTGGCTCGTCCAGGCGTCGTTACTCTCTCGATGCACGAGCCAAGCCAAGTCAACGAAAACGTCACTACGCATATGCGCGGCCGCGCCGAGTACCAGTGCGTGTCATTTCTGAGACGAAGTGTACGTAACAAAACTATGTCGCTCCAAAATCTTAGCGACCTGGAAACTGCGTGCACGGTTGCGTGAGCACGCTGAAAAGTTGCTCAAGACGCGCTGACGAGTATGGGACCATTACGTCACGCGAAGGCAGTGCTACTTTAATGCATACTACTAACGCAGGCTTATATGTATATTTTTATGAAGTAATACTTTTTAATATACAGAAACGAACAATATTTCAATACTAACAAACAAATGGTCGACCGCCCACAGCAATCAACGGTCACGTGGCCGGGTTCATTGGCTCGTTAATGTTTTTGCCACCAGACGCGTCATAGGTCATTTTTCGCGTCTTTCAATTAACAAATCAAAATATAAATTCATCTCTCACAAAAAAAAAAAAAAACAGGCTTGATTTGTGTCAATGCGACGGACAATCTTTCCTTCAGTGAAGTCATCTCATTTCATGTTCTGGGCAGTTGTCGGTCCCTTTAAAATTCAGCCATTACGGACTTTGACAAGATGGCGGGATTTGACAGGGTCCAGGATAACACCCCGGTAACGTAGGTCTGTTCTTCTCAGCTTTGACATCCACTTCTGGCATTCTTAATGCTTCGAATATAATGAAATTTGTTCTTTCGTTGTTGGTTTGGTTGCGGTTTACGGGGTTTAACGTCCCAAAGCGACACAAGCTATGGGAGACGCGGTTGTGTTTCTAAGCTGACTGTAGGAGCGTAGCTTACGCGAGGTTTTTTCAACCTCTTAACCCACTTGGACGAGCATAGCTCGTCCTTGCCGAACTGTTCCCAAGCCGTTTTTGAACAAGTGTCCGCTTGGGCGTTTTGAACAAGGTGCGCCCATTTGCGCGCTAGTTTGCGTGTAGCTTCAGGTGGCAGCATTGACCTGGTAAGTGAGAAAGTAAAAACTTTATTTTCTTTTTGAAACGAAAGAAGCAAAGGGATAGCACTTCTTTTTCTCCCGGCCGCTATTTCACAGTTGTTCGGCAACTTGTGTGTTTCGGCAAACTGCGTTCGAGGAAGGCGGCATGTGTGTCGCTGTTTCGCCGTCGCGGAAAAGCTTTTAGTCGTTCTCAGAATGATGAAACGATTGTGAGAATGCTGGATATTTTTAACAGCTCTGTTCTCCTTATTTTATTTATTACTAGCAGGTAACTGGCCTGTTACCATGAGCAATTAACACTTAACATTACTGTGCTTGAATTTCCTTCAGCAGCAAAGACGTGCAAAGACAAGCAAAGACAAGCAAAGACAGCAGCAAAACCAATACAGCTAAACTAGGTGACACTAAGAATAAAAACCCTCCATCTACCGCTGCGATTCGAACCCGTGCCTTTTGAGTGGGAAGCGGGCATTCTACCCCGGCACCATTTTGACAGAGCCGCGTGCAGCTCTTAAACTACGACACATTGCACACTAGCGATCGCAGCGCCACGAGCGGATTCACCCTGTTTGGCCTTCACTTTCTGTACATTTGTGCCGCGGCTGCTCCGAGCACTCCCCTGTATAGTACACTGTATTTTGCCTCATCGCACGTTCTTTCGTCTAAATCCAGTAGTGTTTCTCACGTGATTCACAAAAGTGGAAGTGTACGGCCGATTACAGTGGTATTTTCCCGACGCAAACGAGACGGATGGACCTGTCCGTGCAGGAACAGGAATAACAACGTGGCAATGCAAACTCGGTGCACAGAAATAGAGGGTTGGACGTATTGAGGTCACCTTGAAAAGGTGGTAGCAACTGAACAAGCAAAATTGCGAAGACCGTAGCAGAACACTCTAAACAAACGGGAATAAGTGAATGCTTGCATGAGTGTCTGTGCAATTCTTCTCATGCAGTAACCAACGAGATGACGTGTCGTAATTCCGTTGTTCACGCTTCCTCGTTCCAGCTTTCGTGCTTCTTTTACAGAGCTCCTGCACACAGCTCTTTTCTTCGTGGCAATAATCAGATAATTGATGACAAAGAAGGGAAAGTGCCGCCCGCGAACGTGTTTGTCTAGATTATCAGACGTTCGTTATCTGCATGCGTATCACGCACTAGCGGCGTGTTTCTATCTTTAGTTTAGAGAGAGACATTCACTTTTTTTCCACGGCTGGTTTCAAGTTCACGCACTTAGAGGTGCAGGTGCAATTTATTTTTTCGGCGAGTGTGGATGTTGAGTTAAAGGAAAGCTTCCTTTATGACTGGTTCGAGTATTCGAACGAAATCAGATAGCGGATGGCGGTCGAGGTGAAAGACCTGCCCTTGAAAACGTGTCATTTTTTTTTTATCGTGCAATATAGGAGCCCTAAAGGGCAGCGATATATTACTTTGCTCGAGTCGATTTTTCACTTCACGACTGTAGACTTTTTAATGATTCAGCTGGAATAATAAGATAAAATAGGCAAGCGATTCAAAATAGGTAAGTGATACTAAAGAGAATACAGGGAACGGTCAAACAAATTGTTAAGGAAATTCTGCGTTAATCCTCAGCAGCATTTCGATTGTACGCGTGACGTCAAATATTTCCAAGTGTTTTCTCTAATCGCAGCTGCGAAGACAACTGCGGGACAAAGTTTTGAAGGAAAACATTTGGATCGGTTACAATAAACAATCGACTCTCTCTGTGCAGGCAACCTGTACATGCCATAAATTTATTTTCATATTTTGTCTTCTCAGCGCTAACAGTAGTAGACTACTTTAAGGCAAAATAGGCGACATCATTTATGCCAAGCATATTTTTTCCCTCGCTCTTCAGGCTACATGCAAAGTTGATATGTTATAGGTTGCTCCTAAGGTGCTATGAACATTGCTCAGTACATGAACGATCAAAGCAACTGCGCCGTGCTTCCACAGGACACCAGTTCAGGTGGTCTGAGACTATCTATATATTTGGTATGTTAACGTTGATCATGTTTGTCTTTTAATAAGCTGCTCATGGTTGCTTACTCTTATTATAGCCGTGATCATAACTGGCCGCAGTTATCCCCACAGGACGCGTGACAAAGCGTATGTGCTAGTCGACAAGAAATTTCCATTTTACATTGAACCGATCTATTCACAATCTGCAGTCTATCTGTAGATTTCAATACTTATTTCAGTAACCTCTCTCTTGGCAACTGCACGTTCGTGCCGACTTGATAGATATTCCTTATGATTTGTCGTCGCGGTGGCACATGGGTTCGATCCCGGCCGCGACGGTCGCATTTCAGCAGTGGCAAAATGCTGGAGACCCGTGTACTTACATTTAGGCGCAAGCTAAAGAAACCGATGAGGTTGAAATTTCTGGAGCCCTTATCTACGCCCTGCCTCGTAATCATATCGTGTATTTTGCACGTAAAGCCCTAGAAAATAATTATTATGGCTCAAGATCACTGTAGAACAGCTCTTGGTTGGCCTGTTTAAGTTTGGTTAACGTCCCAAAGCTACTCGGCCTATCAGAGACGCCGTAGTGAAGGGCTCCGAATACTTTAGGCGACATAGGGTTTTTTAGCCTGATCGAAATTTAGCCTAGGTGGCTTTGCAGAATATACCCCACAAGCCAACCAACGAACACATGTTCCATAGTTATCGTAAGACATAACAATAATAACTTATGGCGTTTTCTGTGATGCTGGGACAATAAATACACAAGCTAGGTATGTGCCACCTCGGGACGATATGCAGGCTATCTGCGGACTGCAAAACGTCATTTTCCGCGACGTTTGCTTCCTAAGGAAGTGACAGAAGCTGTCTACTCGGAAGACAGCTTTGACGGGAGATTGCGGAGACGGAATCTGTACTACGGGAAACATTATTTTTGGCGAATGAATGCGCAGCCACGCCTCTCCGGCCACCACGGCCAGCTACGCCGAACGCCTCGCCGAGCGCGGAACGGGCGAACGGGAACTTCCTCCGGGCTTTTCTGCTGCTGGATATTCTATTTCCATCCGATACGGGGAGAGGCGCTTCGCACCGGACACAGACGCGTAAGCCTGGACTGCCCCCCTAAATAGGATTCTCCGCCTGTCTGCCTAGCTTACCCGACTGCCACGCATTCAGGCGAGAATTTCTTTTTTCCGAGTTGGCCTTAGCCTTCATTTCCGCAAGACTTATTGCGGACCAGGGGAAGTCGTCAAGACCACTTACCGTGACTTCGGCAGGAAGAAGAAGATAGAAGAAAGAAACTCGCGAATGTTGCTTTCCGTCATTGTTCAGCGACCGCGCGAATGCTTGCGACGGGAGGGGAAAGTCCCGCACATTTCTATTCACGGGTTCTCACGCAAAAACCCGCGAGTAAGCGCTTGACACTCCGACCGCCTTCTTCCTTCAGCCCGAAACGTTGGTGAACAGCCATAGAAGCAAAAAGGTAGGAAAGCAGAGGTAACATTAAAAAAATAATAAAAAGTTAAGAATGGAGAGCCTTTCTTTTCCATCTTCTTCGACAACGCGAGACACAGACACACCTATTTGCATACACGGAAATGGGACGCCTTTAGAAAACAGCCACATCCTCCCCTGCCCCCCCCCCCCTTTCTGGCTCCAAGCTTTCGCGGCCCCGCGTAATCGCGCCCGCGAAAAATAAAACGACCAGAACGATGTGGTGTAGGGGCGCTAAACGCCAAGCCCTCCGGGGGTAAGATCGACTTTCCAGACGGTTCAAGGAACCTGCGTGCCTCAAGCATGCGGTCGCTCGACGGGCCAGCATTCGCCGTCGTTTTCGTCTGAGTCGTCGTCGTCTTCATTTTTTCTTTCTCCTCGCTGTTCTTTTTTTTTTCTTGTTTTCTTCATGACGCGATATTCCGCGGCATCCACTTTCACCTTATCCTCGCATCCCCTGCCGCGCCGCCCGACCTCCTCTCTTCTGGTACTGCCCCGTAAGCCTCGTTTTTTTGCCTATCTGCTTTAACTTTTTATCTCTTTTGCCAGTCGGAGGAGACCTGGTTGTTCCTGGTGCATACGCGCGCGCATATTCGAGAATGAGAGAAAGGCGCGACGACTTCGCGTACGCACGCCAGTTTCGCTGGCGCCCCAAATGGGTCATTGCCTACCCTCCCAACAATCGGCACCTCTTTCGTATATCCTCCCTTACGCCCGCCTAACCTTGGCTCCTCCTGCCGAAGCAAAACAAGCCTTGCTCGCTTTCAGCGGTACGACGGTGAGGGAGAGAGCGTCGTTATAGCGGCCTGTTTTCACTTTCTTCTCCACCACCATCCCTTCTTTCTCTTCTTTCATCTTCCTGGTTCCGACGTTTATATAAAGAAATGGGTCCACTCTGTGCCTTGCAAAATCTACCAAGCATCTCCCCACCTAAGCACCTCTTCATCGATCCAACCTAAACCGCTGCGAAGAAACGGTGACGAAGAAACACCATGAGGACCCGTAGCCTGGCCTTCACCGCAGTCGCGGTACTTGTAGTTCTTCTAGCCCTGACGGAACGGTCCACGGCTCAAAACGGCATCGGCACCGTGGCCATGGGCCTGATCCAGTCTCTCTTCTCCGGGCAGCTGGGCATCGCCGGAATGCTTCTGAGGCTGCTGACGTCGGGAGCGTCCTCGGCCTTCGGCTGGATCGGACGTCGCGAGGCCGTGAACCCTTCCTCGCCGGAGCAGCATCCCGAGGACGCGTACTTCAACGCAATCCGGGCGCTGGACGACAAGGACTGCATCTCGGCGCTCCTGTGCCACGTGGCCAAAGCTCCGACCAAGTTCAAGTCGTTCGGACGCGACGTGGCGGCGTACTTCAAGAGGCACGAGTTCGACGGCTCGCCGAGCGTGAACCACTACCGCAAGGCGTTCGAGAGGGGTCTTACGGGTGAAGAGTGCGCGGTGCCGACGTGCAAAGCCGACGTGGTGCTCCTGGGAAGCCTCCTGGCGGGCATGGTGTCCAATCCGTGAAGTCGGCGCGACGGTAGCTGTCATCGCGAAAGGGGTGGACTCGATTTGATCTCGATGGCGTGAATCGAAAAGCCGTTGTCGAGAAGAGGCTACGGCGTGAGGTGTGGGGCGATGGACTTCTACTCTGCAAAGCCTATCACATGTTTCTAAGTAGCAAGAGCACGCCACCCTCCCATGTGCCACATCGGCTGTTATGCCATTGAGACGCACCTTATGTCATTATAATATTCAGGAATAACAGTACCTCAATCCACTATGGGGAAAAGATTGTGAGGGCGTCTTAGTAGCTTAATCAGAGAGGCCAAGGACGCTACTGACCACAAAATGCCGACTTATGTTAGTAATGAACCATGTACGTTCTAGGATTGAAGTGTAAGTGTTAGGGCATCTACCAAAGAACGAACGCGCCTTTGATCACATCATCTGTATGTCTTTAAAAGACTACATCGTGGGCGGTGCCGGGATAGCCGACGAAGCGGGTTTGAGTTATGTGAACTGAATCTTTTGCCAGTGTGTACCTATGACCGCCTTTAAAGATGCAACGTAGTATTCTAGCGATTGCAAACATTTATCGCCGAAGCTAACCTTTCCGCAGTACTTGTTATGTTCATCGAGTGAAAAGCTACAATTTTCTGAATTTCTAGCCGAGATAATTACTTATATAAATAGAATATGTATCCGAAAGTTGAAAAGTTCACTCTATTCAGTTCCAAAATAACATCTCATGATGAAATATGGCGAACAGGCGCCATGAAGACTAACTCTTTACTCGCGTATGTGCTTTTTGTATCCTTCCTTTGCATCGGATCAAGTGTTTCTTAAGAGCTGCACACATAGCTCGGGAAACCACCTCGTTTGTCACAACCATACCAAAGATGTCAACAACAGCGTTCCAGCTATAGACTTCAAGCGGGAAAACAGCCGTAGGCTGACCTGTATTGTTGCTGTCATGCAAACTGCAGTTCAGGGCGATACATGTATAGACGTTTTGACACCGAGCTCTCATGCAATCTATAGGGAAAAGCCCCAACAACGGTAGCACACTTCCGGTGAAACGTATCACGTCCTCCTGGTTGAAATTAGGGCATCACTGATGATTAAGTTTACGAGCATTAACAACAAGCCTACCTAACGTTGTTAAACTTGTTAAATACCTTCCATGCCGCTCCCGTTTTTGTCATCGTTTCGTCGTCCTCTGAGAAATTTAGAACTCCATTTCATCAAAGACCAAACGGGCAAACATTGGCAGGGAACAGCAATCTCTGTTACCCGCAGCGTTCTACGAACGGAATCCTTAAGTGTCTAGTTATTTCCAGCATTTCTCGAGCTCCTCACTCTGTAGCTACAATCATCGCAACATCGTTTCGATTATTTTTTATGCAACCAATTTGTCAGTGAGCCCACGTCACTTTTCACTGTCGAACACATAGTCAATGTTAGCATGTCTACCATCTCACTTAGGTTTTCCTAACACAAACGGCATTTGTCGTGAAAGATGATGTCACGCTCCTACCTCTGTTTCTGTAAAATAAATTACTTTTGTTGTATCATTTATTGGTGTTTGTCTCGATTTCGGGGGATACCAGCCTTGATAACTCGGCAGGTAACGCGCCGTGCTCCTATGAAATATGGTCTCAAGCGGTCCCACCAGCTAAGCAATGAGGCAGAACGCCTTGGATAAATCATGAATTGTCTTCATTAAGATGAGAACCGTACGACCTTATTGAACTCAACGTGCACTTTATGCTGACTGTGTGGAAGGCAACTCTTTTCCAGGCGTCCGGGTTTCCAGTAATTGACTTACTTTGCGAATAAATTTCATTGCTTTTTCTATAAGTAATGTCAACCTGAGAGAGTGAGATAAAGTGAAAGCTCTTTATGAAAATCAGAATGTTCAGCCAACGTGCATTCACCTAGTTGCTATTCTTCAGGGAGAGGGGAGCACGGGAGAAAAAGGCTCTAGAAGAGTGTGGGCTGAAAGATGGGTTAAAAAATGAATAAAATGCCGATCTTGTAATAGCTGCCCCAGGCAATGAATGGACAGTATCGACAGTTAAAGTAAAATTTGAAAAAAATAAATAAATATATATATATATATATATATATATATATATATATATATATATATATATATATATATATATATATATATATATATATATATATATATATATAAAAGAAAGGAACACTTATGTGTACAACACGCACTTCCTGATTGCAGGAACAAAGTTGCATTAGAAGACCACTAGATTCGATATATAGATTCGATATGAACAAGAAGTCCAGTGCTTTTAGCTGTTTCGATATGTAGGTACGGGGGACTCAGCATCTGTGTTAATACTTGTTAGTGCTCAGCGTCCCAGAACTACAATTATGAGCGATGCCGTATTAGAGGGCTCCGGAAATTTCGACCACCTGGGGTTCTTTAACGTCACCGAAATCTTTTCGTATTTTCGCCTCCACCGGAAAAGGAGGCCGCCATGGCAGCATCCGAGTTAAAGTCACGGGGCCATAGTCGATCTTTTCTAGGTTATCTTCATATTGTACCAGAGTAACGTAATTAATACGCAGTCACATATTAAGAGTGAGCTTTTGCAGGTCTTTTGTTAGGTTCTAGAGGTAAAACCAAGAAGTCTATTTCATGGAAATACTAGCTTAAACATTGCCGTAGACAGTCTTGGGGATGAATATTCTCGTAGTTTTACTATAACACGGTTAGAAGAACCACACCCTGTCGCCTTTACCGGCCGCCAGACAAAGTAAACGCAGAACTTGTGCGGGACGAAAAACCTTGACATTTTAAAAGGTTAGACCAACCGCACACCCGTTTTGGGGCGGGGGCGCTTCCAAGCTTCCTTAAGGGAATGACGAAAGGAAGAAAGTAAGAAGAAGAACACAAAAATCAGCCTACTGCCGTCACCTGCCGTCTCCGTGTCGTCAGGAATGCAGAAAGGGAGTCTTAGCGAGCCTATTTCGAGGAAGGTGCTTCAGTCATTACCACCTCCTCATACGTGCTGCATATCTATGCACGGATCGTCGTGAAGGAGGAAATGAACGTGTCCCAGCCCGTGCATAACTGCGTGCGCCGTGGTGAAAATTTAACCGCGGCCTCCGTCGAGGAATACGGCTCTTGGTCGAAAATAGTCGCGCGCGTACTGAGGTATAGAGCGCGATATGAATTACTTAGTGGTCTGTCATGTTAGGGAATGCATCTTTTTCTCAAGGCTTTCCTTGGGCGTGTGCGTATCGAGTACTAGCGTTCCTTTCACGATAAGGATTTCGTGTTCGCGTGGTGCCGTAATTTCGGACATGTGGAAGAAAGCACCGAATATGTAACTTACTCGCGTAGTTTATTGTAAACGTAATATGGTAAAAACTCGCCATCTGCGAACACTTAAGTTGTTGCACTCAACAAGGAATGGCTGTAGGTGTGAAATTACGAAGCACAAAAGCAGTGTGGAGACGGACATGCTTCAGATTTCTTGTTTCAACGAAGTTTATTATACAGGCTACTGATTTTGGAAGTGTCCGTGTTGTAGTATATTGTCAGGTAAAGTATTCTCAGTGCCTCGGGAGGTTATGCTGCCTTAATGATTACTGGATTGACATTGCTCTGACAATAAATATTGGTATCTAATAATTGTTGATAGCAAAACAATGGGGCTGCATCTTGGCAAACGCGATAATTTAGGGCTAAGTATCAGGAACTTTCTTTCGCGGCGTCTACAGTTCGTGTGATACCGGTGTAATTTTGACTCGAACACTTACACCCCAGCCGCCGTAACCTTCAGCGGCCAGACTTCCAGCGACGTAACGCGATTATCACGAGCTTCCTCGTAGCAGTCATTATACTAAAAAATGTCTCCTTCCAACTCGTCAATACTGTAATGGGAATAAATTTCTCAGAACATTGTGTTTCAATCCAATGTTGGCAAGGTTCAAAACTGTCCTCGTAGTAATGACAATATTGTCCGAAATGTGCGCCCAACTCCCGTTTTTTTTTTTCTCATTTATCTGAGTGGAGCAATGCGGCTTCAAAAACTCATGGTGGGACGCTACATCGTGCGATCAAACAAAAACGAGCATTTTGGCCAACTTTCCGCACTCCCCTGAAATTTGCAATTGGCAAACCATGTGAGCTGGACTTTTCTTTGTAATGTTTTCTTCATTTTTTTTACAGTGCTTGCCTTACTTCGGAAGTTGAATGCCTTCTACTCTATATCTTTTTCTCGCACTCCTTACTACAACTTCCCTTTGCCCATGATCAGCATCAGGCCAGAACTTTGATTATTGCCGAGTTGTGAGCTTTTTTTATAATAACAAATGTATCGTTCTCTAATTAAACAAGTGCACACGTTTTTGTCATGAATGGATTGAGTTGGTTAAGTATGTGTAAACCTCAGGTAAGCCTCTGAGAGACTATAGGGGCCAATATCTCCTTGCGCACATTCATTTTTAAAAGGCATATCTAGCTTTCGCAGTGCGCGTTGCTCATTGCGTTTTAATTTTCAAAATGAGGGCGTTAAGCACCAACGATGAAAGATTAAACGAGTGTAATTTTCATTCGGAGAGCAGGAAGAAATTCCTACACTTTACTTGCGATGCCCCAAGTTTATATAATTCTAGCGTTGTAGCTTTAAAATACTTTTTTTATTCTGTAAATATTTTACTTTCGTTGAATAAAGTCAAGGCAGACAAAAGGCAAGAACTATCCTATAATGGAGGAGGGTGACCATAAGTGCTCGTCTTATGCTCCAATTAGCGTTTAAGCAAACGAATACATTTGTCTCTGATTGCTGAATATTTGAAGCAGGGTTAATGAGCAGACCCACGCAATAATGAAACACCTAATTAAGCTTTAGCTCGGCTCATTTCTTCCCGTGCCGGGGGGGTATTTACTTTTGCATATTCTTCACTATATTTTATAGATCAGAAGCCGTACGTACCTTTACCGACTGAGATTAGTACATTGCACATTAAAGAGGGGCCCTTCTATATATGTAGATTACAGACATGTTACGTACGCGTTAATTATGCGACTTAGACGGAGTAATGGCACCGTTAGGTAACGTTGGCGCCGTAGCCTTAACGACCGTGACATTTACAACGGGTGGAGTCACACGCGTGATAAGCGACGCCAGTGCCACAGTCGGCTCATCGTGGCTGTATGGCGCAAGGGACGCTAAGCTAACATTTCGAAAATAACCATTCGACACGATAACGCCGCTTTTTTTATAGTAACTTGCTCTCAAGCTGCGACAATCTAGGTATGTCTGTGTCAGTCTAAGCAGTAAAACTTTGGTTGACCAACTGTCTGGAAATTTGTAATTGCGGGATCGAATCCGGCCGCGGCGGCTGCATTTTCGATGGAGGCGAAATGTTTGAGGCCCGTGTACATAGATTTAGGTCCACGTTAAAGAACCCCAGGTGGTCGAAATTTCCGGAGCCCTCCACTACGGCGTCTCTCATAATAATATCGTGGTTTTGGGACGTTAAACCCCAAATATTATTATTATGAAAATTTGTAAATGCTTGCCATAGAGTTTCCTAAAATTAACTAGAGGGGAATCTGGCGCTGCGATCGTTCAGCCCATAGGCGTGCGCAGGGTTCCCCATTAGGGGGGGGCAAAGGTTCATCGCAGCGCCCCCTCCCTACTAAGTCAATGTATGGGGCAGATTTTGCGCCCCCCCCCCTCTTAGTTAACTAGAAGGGTCAAGGTACGGGGCAGATTTTGCGCCCCCCCTCTCAGGTGCGGCCGCCCCCCCGGCCCCCCCTGTGCGCACGCCTATGGTTCAGCCACCATGGGAATGATGGGTAGTACACGGATTTGCCTAGTCTTCGTGCTTGCGGGCTTCAAACGCACTTGTGGCTTTGTTCATTGCTCTGTTTTGGTTTTCTTTCGGATAAAAGAATGGATCGTTGTGAACTTCGTGACCACATTTGAACTGGTGAGCCTAAAAAGGCTAAAGTGGTGAAGTGGAACTGCTCACTTTTGCTGAACTTCGTTTTGCGACAAAGCAGATGCAGGAGCCAAACGGAGTCGAAAGAACGAAGTTTAGACAAATCCGTGTACTACCCTTCATTCCCATGCTGGCTGAAGCGCCATGCGTTGCAGCTCCTATAGATACTAGCGCCAGAGTTCCCTCTAGTAAGTATTGTAGGAAACTCTATCATGCTTGCATCACCGTAATATCAGATTGCAAAAAAATCCAAGCTTTTTTTTCGCAGTATCAAAGTATTTTCTCCCACTTTTGAAAATAATCGGCTGAAAAATAAACGCCGAAGGAAATGGTCAAATGACAAAGACGGTTTTAACAGCGAAACTATTTAAGGTATCAGTAACTTGTGCTTCGTCGTAAAAAAACTATCATCATCATGAACAGGCACGCGCTCTCTTCATGAGCCTCAGGTGGGTATGCGCCACAGGAATTGGGCAAACTCCACTACCGCGTACAGCAGGGGCGAGTGCCAAACGAAGACGAAAACGTGAAAAAGAGAGAGAAAGAGAGCAGGTGAGAGAAAGCAGTAGAAAGAAAGAGGAAGAGAAGAATAGAGATAGTCTAAATACAAAAAAGGTAAAAAGACAGAAAAACTCAGAGACAGAGAGAGAAAGAGAGATAAACAAAGAAAGAGACAAAGAAATAGAAACAGATAGAGAAAGAAAGAAGAGACAGAATCACAGAAAGAGCGAGAAAAAAAGGAAATAGTTGAAGCGATAAACGAAGGAATAAGAAGAAACAGATACGAAAAACAGATGCAAGAAACAGAGAGAAACAAAGAAATAGGAGAGGGAAGAAAGAGGGAAAAAAAGGAAACAAGAAGGGCCACCCAGCTCCGCTCTTCCTTCAGGCTTGGCACCAATAGTGCGAAGCTGTCAATATGTTTTTGAGCTGTGAATCAAGAAAACATTTCTTCATAAAAATAACTATGGATAGTCACGTGTGTGCGTTACTATCCATTACTATTGTGTGTGTGTGCGTGCGTGCGTGCGTGCGTGCGTGCGTGTGTGTGTGTGTGTGTGTGTGTGTGTGTGTGTGTGTGTGTGTGTGTGTGTGTGTGTGTGTGTGTGTGTGTGTGTGTGTGTGTGTGTGTGTGTGTGTGTGTGTGTGTGTGTGTGTGTGTGTGTGTGTGTTTAACTACCCTAACGTGTGCAGACCACTCACGTACTTACCCTGAAGTAGTGCAACACTTGTAGTGTGGTGCTGCATCGTTCCATGAGGTGTTGTAGTGAGAGAACTGATGAGAACTTGCCCAACGAGGAGAGCCGCCGGAGTCCACGTTTCGCGAAAGAGGACTATAGTCATCCTCAGGCCAATCCTGACGAAGGCAATTCCTCGTGTCTAATCGCTGGCTCCGATGACATTCCCTGTTTGACATTTTCTAATTGCTTCAAGCATCCTGCATCTGCATCTCCTCCTGCACTTCTGTCTTGCAATGAGAAAACCAGTTGTACACATGGTTTTCTACAATATTTGCTATGGGGCAGTGTAGCGCGCTGCGGTCGTTCAGACCCCATGGCAATGATGAATAGTACATGCGTTTGCCTAGTCTTCGTGCTTGCGGCTTCGAACGCACTTGCGACTTTGTTTCTTGTTGCGTTTTCATTTTTTTTTTTGTTTCGAATAAACGAACGGCTCATTGTGAACCTCGCGAGCTTATTTGAATTGGTCACCCTAAAAGGATTAAGGTGGTGAAGTGTGACTGCTTAACTTCGTCTTGTTACAAACATAGAGTTTCCTACAATACTTACTAGAGGGAACTCTGGCGCTAGTGTCTATGGGAGCTGCAACGCATGACGCTTCAGCCAGCATGGGAATGATGGGTAGTACACAAATTTTTCTAAACTTCGTTCTTTCGGCTCCGTTTGGCTCCGCGTCGGCTGCATCCGCTTTGTCGCAAAACTAAATTCAGCAAAAGTCAGCAGTTCCACTTC